>NW_007247069.1:691304-802037 GCF_000164805.1 Carlito syrichta
TTATTGTAGAGATGAGGTCTCGCCAAGTTGCCCAGGCGGGTCTCGAACCCGCGGGCTCAGGCCATCCACTCACCTCAGCCTCCCAAAGGCGCGGGATGACAGGCTGAGCCACCGAGCCCGGCTCACGCTCTCTATCTTTATATATCTGTCTGTCTATTTTGATCTCTGTGTAGCTTACATCCATCCGTCCTCTTCCTATCATCTATCCATATTATATCTATTCTCCATCTATAGCTATCTTCTATCCATCCATCTTCCATCTCTCTATCTACTTACTTATCTATATATTATCTATCACCTGTTATCTACTCATCTGCTACCTACCTATATAGCTATCTATCTAAGAAGTGAGATGAAAATGGACCCTTCGTTCAATGTGACATGTCAGGGCAGACATCACACTCATGAGCCCTAAGTGGGGTTCGCTTAACACGTTTTTTGACCAGAAGTTGTATCCTCTATGCTGTCAGTTCTTCTGCTTTTAACTCTTTACATTGTGATTTTTTTTTCTTACAGAATGTTGCAAAACTAGTGGAGAGCAAATATTCACATAGACCCTTGGCCAGGCTTCCCCAAATGTTAAAGGAATCACACAATTATCAAAGCCATAAAGCTGACATTGGTGCAACGCTATGGCCCTCCAGTCATTGGGTTCCTCCAGTTTTTCACTATTATCCTTTCCTGTTCCAGAAAACAGTCCAGAACCCCACACTGCATTCTGCTGTGCACTTATTTAGTTGAGAAAGCCCTCCAGACCCAGATTTTCATGACACTGGATAATCTATTTTGTGACTCGGCTCTCTGGGCTTGTCTGCAATATAGTCATGATTAGACTCAGCTTGTACAACTTTGGCAAAGGTAACACAGGAGTGTTGTGTCTCTCTTGGGGCATCGTACTGGGGTACCTCTTGTAGGTAGGTCTTTTTGGCGGTCTTCACTGTGACCTCCTGATTGGGGTGGTGTCTGCTGGGTTTCTCCATTGAATAACTTTCTCCATTAAAGTTTTTATTTTTCACTTTGCAATGGATAAGGAAAATAGTTCTGAGAAATACTTTAAAATACCTAGAGACTATGCAAATATTTGTTTTTCCTCCAAATGTTGCCCCCAATTTTACACCTATCAGTGGATTTTTTTCCTGTAACAGTTATTACTGGAGTTCTTGCCTAGGGTGATTTGTCTCTTTCATTCTTTGTACATTTCTAAAAATTTGAATTCATCATTAATGAAGAGCTACCCCTTCCCCCAAGTTTATTTATCTTCATTGTTTACATCGATATAGATCCATGAGTATTGTGGGATGCTGAAAAATATCCCCTTCTCAAAAAAGATATCCACGTCCTCATCCCTGAGCATTGGTGAGGGTTCTCCGGAGACACAGAACCAATGTGATATTATATATGAACATAAAATCTCTGACGGGCGCACATGATTTATGACAAGGTATGGGCTCACACAATCATGGCTTTGGAGAAGTCCTGGACGTGCCATCAGCAAGCTGGAAGCCCAGGACCGCTGGGGAGTAATTCCAAGGCCTGAGGATCCGCACCACCCTGGGGAGGAGACTGGTGGTCAGAGCTCACTTGACGGTCCTCTGCCCTCTCCGATCTGGGCTTGCAAGGCCTTGAAGGCTGCCCACCCACACTGGACCACCTGCTGACACAGCCCACAGATTCACAGGATGAGGTTTTCCAGAAGTGCCCCCCAGGCAAACCAAGAAATAATTTTTTTTTGAGTTGGAGTCTCACTCTTTCGCCCAGGTTGTAGTGTAGGGGCACACTCTCGGCCACCCCAGCATTGACCCACTGTGGAAACAGCACAGTCCATGGTCTTGTAGCTGTTGGAATGCCCTCACTCCCTCTCCGTCTCCCCAAACAGCATGGGCGCATGTGTGTGCCAACCCACACATGTCTATACCTCTATTTTTTTTTGTTTTGAGTTGGAGTCTCACTCTATTGCCCAGGCTGGAGTTCAGTGGCCGCTCCCGTCCACCGCAGCCTCGATCTGCCGGGCTCCGGCGATCCTTCCACTTCAGCCTTCCGAGTGACCAGAATTACAGGCATACGCTACCACGCCTGGCTGATTTTTTGATTTATTGTAGAGATGAGGTCTCGCTGCCCAGGCGGGTCTCGAACCCGCGGGCTCAGGCCATCCACTCACCTCAGCCTCCCAAAGGCGCAGGATTACAGGCTGAGCCACCGAGCCTAGCTATACATCTATTTTTTAATCTATCTGTGCACGTGTGTGTGTGTGTGTGTGTGTGTGTGTGTGTGTGTGTGTGTGTGTGGAAATAAACCAAGAGTTCATACCAATATCTCTGATTTCAATCCCACATTGCTGTGAGAAAACTGGCTTTTATTTTCTGTAAGAATCACTAATTTGTTCAGGCTTATTATATACATCAAACGGTTAGAGAATTATTAAGCCTTATCTCTGTAAGGTTATCTAAATTGAGTATAGTGTCTTATACAGTTCTTCTTTTCCTCCTCCTCTTCCTTCTCCTTCCTCTTCCTCTTCCTCTTCTGCTTTTCAAATAAGAACCGTTTTGTTTGTCCAAAATTATTTAGGTTATTTTTTTCTATCCCTTTCAGTGTGGGAATATTGTGCTCTTCATTTATAATACAGTTAGGTCTGTTTTTTTGCTGTTCATTTTCTGCCCCCTGCCCAACCCTGGCTTATTTCAATTATTTATTTTGAATATGTGAAAGATTACTGCACTCTAAGCCCTAAAGACCAATAAGAAGGAACTCTTATAGGAGTGTGGTTTCTACTGCATTCCTACACCATGTACCCAGTAGCCATGCTTTCTACTTCTTTCTGCGTCATTCATATTTCATTGAGCTTCTGGTTTATCCTTCTTTTATTTATTTTGTGCCAACGAGTAGGTAGATATATTCCCTTAAAATCCCTCTTTCCTACGAGAAGGAAAGGATACTGTTGTCATTCTTTTGCAATTTGCTTTTTTCAATTGACAGTAAATCATGATAATCATCTCATATCAATTCACAAAAATATCTGTGTAATACTCTTTGTGTAAATGTAACATAACTTATTTGATCATTTTCCTCATACGAGGACTTTGGTTTTCTCAAATTATAAACAATGTTAAAATGAATAGCCGTGTGTGTGTGTGTGTGTGTGTGTATGTGTGTGTGTGTGTACGTATATATATACATATATATGTAGTGATTAAAGCATATATTTAGGAATTCTGGGTGAAAAGGTAAGTGCATGATATGTTGTTTCATTAGTTATTACAAAATTCTTTCTAGGCAATCAGGTTCCAAAATGCATATTCAAAGCCATCACCTACAATGGCTAAGAACTCAATTTTCTGAAATACAGAAGATTATTTTCTGGAAACACAAGAAGCAACAGAAACCATGCAAAAGACATCTTTAAATGACTATTCACTTTTTTCAATAAGATAATTGTAATAATTTAATAATGGTTGGCTACATTGATCATTGCGAGGATGGTATACTTTGCTGGCCTGTGAAAGTTTGTTGAGTAAATTCTGTATGGACTAATGTGCATAACACAGTTGTTCACAGTTGTGAACTACAGAGAATACTAACGGTGAGTTGTCATGGTGGTGTTATAAACTTCAATGATCCGTGTTGGCTTAAATATTTAGGAAGCTAAAAACGTCTACAAAGTTGTAATATGTTAATATAGGTAATATATTCAATTTCTTAGCCACTCTAATGCAAGACAAGAAAAACTTAGGGTAATTCTTATAAAATATGTTTAAGGTTGGATCAAGACTTTTAAGTGTTTACCTCCTTTGCAGATAAAAATATCTAAGTTTGCGAATGGCTGATTAATCATACAGGGAAAGACCTGGATACATGGGTAAAAGAACTGTCACAGCAGTGAATGATTGGATCATACATGGGAGCAAAGCCCTCAGGTCCCGCTAACCATGTTACTTCTGTGGCACATAGAATACTTGGGCAGATGAGGTGGGAAGGGGTGTCGTTCACCCAAGAGACAAAGGAGGTGCGGGTGTACCCGGAGTCAAAGAGAAGCAACACTAAGCGGGCAGCCCCATGTGAAGGAAACAGCATGACATGGAGATGGAAGGCCATGCTGTGCAGAAAGCATGGGGCAGTCCATGGTACTCCAGGACTTACCATGAAAATGTGAAGTGATCGGAGGGTGTACCCAGGGTGGAGAGTAGTTGCTGGAAAACTGTGTTGTCAGCACCCTTATAGGAGAAATGAAATGCCAGCCTGGCAAAAGGAGCTGTTATGCTTTACTTGAATGAGTATTGCATCAAGGACAATTTTGAACATGTGACCAATTATTAACTGCTGGTAACTAAGTGTAGCTGCAGGTACGCCATAAAAGAATATCAAAGTTTTCCAGAACGACTACTAAGACTTACAAATAAAAATTTTATTTAAATTTCCACAAACAAGGAGGAAAATATGACTTGTAAAATGTTGATTCGACTTTTTGTTTCCACTTAAATCTCAAACTCCTGGCCGTCAGCCATCCTCCCACCTTGGCCTCCCAAAGTGCTGGAACGACACACGTGAGTCCTGTGCCCAGCAGATTCTCATGAAAATCATTCTGTAAAAATGTTCTGTGAACTCATCGCTGCTGCTGAGGGTCCTGTGCATTTGTACAATCCCAGAGAGCGCCCTCATTCCCTCCGCCAGGGGGTGGGCCTTCACCAAACACGGAATCTACAGGCGCTGTGATTGAGGACTTTCCGTCTTCGTCGCTACAAGAAATATATTTCTGGTGTTTATAAACCACCCAACTTGTGGTACTTTACTGTGGCAGCACAGATGGAATTAGACGAGTACGAAAAAAGTTTGAAATAATTAGTAGGTAGTATTCATTATAGTAACAATAATTCTTAAAAATTCCTCTAACCTAAAGCATTTCAAAATAAGCAACTTTTAAAGTAAAAAATCCCATCATTCCATACCTTTACTCTATTTTCACACTTCCAGTTCAATTTCCTACGAAAGTATAAGATGCAGGCAAAATGCAGACATGTGTAAGAAATTTTAGATTCACAGAATTTGATTTTTTATTAGTTAAATTTCTTTCTATGTCAGCTATATTAAATTTTATACAAAAATGATTCTTTGTGAAATTCAAAGATGAAATTATTTATTTTTTTATTATATTCTGTTCACTGACTGTATATAGTAGATAATCGAAAACAATAGATAACTTTCATAATAATCATATTTTATAAAATGTTGGTGTGATTCAGTAGTCTGGATTTAAAATAATGACCTAAATCTATATATCTATAGCTAGCTATATGTATAAGTATATATGTGTATGTGTGCATATACACATAAATAAAGGTACGTGTGTGTACATATATATGTTTGTGTGTATATGACATTACAGCCAGCCTAGAAATCAATTTTAGAGTGATAGGCCACCAACTTCTATTACAAATGCCATAGATAGTACACAAAGAAAATAATTAAGAGACTGTTGTACCAATCTATAAAGAAGATGAAGAAATGAAAAAGATTAGTAGGATTTTTGAACAGTTAGGAAATCATTCATTAATAACTTTAATTAAAATTTAAAAATATATAATTTAGCAATGCTTAAGTCACAAATCTGAAAAATTAAATCCTTAATTTCACTAGCTCAATTAAAAGTAATTCCGAGTATGTAAACCTTACTGATTTTTTAAAAATGAAATCTGATATTTCCAATTATAGTAATGTAAAACATTTTAAATGATACTCTGAATAAAATTACTACCAGAAGGTTTGTAATATAATTTCATATAATTCTTAATGTAACTGAGACTTATTGTATATCTGAATCATAAATAAAAAAATAATTTTAGCATTTAAGTGTATGCTTAATTAACTTTGTTTGCCATTTGAGATTAGTCGCCAGCAATATTTCATTATCAATTTGTAATTCAATGTTAGATGTATCTGCCATTGTATTTAAAGCATGGTATACCTCCTGTGCTTGTATTTCATTATCGCAAGAGCTTAGATTAAGTCTCATATATTAAAGTGTACAGAAAGACATGCATTTTTGTCCCTTGAAAATTTTACTAATGCATAATGATGACAAATACCATTTATATATTGGCGATACTCATTTCAATTGGTTTCATAAAACAGAATGCAAACTGTTATTCAAGGTGTAAAAGAATATTACCAAGAGATAAGACAGGCATTGTGTGCTGGAGGTACAGTTGCTGTTTACATGATGGTGAGAATGTCTATAGAATAAATGCCAGGCACACAACAAGCAAAGATAAAAATGAAAAAATGTATAGAAGTTCAGCCATGAGGGAATTATGGTAGCAGATTTGTTATCCCACTGTAAACAAGGAGAAAACTGGGCAAAATTTGAAAACAACATAAAGCTAGTCACTGAGGGAAGAAAAAAATGCACTTTAAATACAAACTCACAATAAGCTAACAGTACAAGAATGGGGGAAAAAACCTATGTCATGCAAACACCAAACATAAGGGAGTTGATGGGATAGAATAATGTCAGACAAAGTCAATTTTAGAAAAAGAAATTTAATCATGGATAAAGAAAGACACTGTATAAAGATAAGGATGAATCCATCAAGAAGACACAGCAGTCTTGGGAAAAACACCTTGCAAAGCTTGACAGAGTTGATGGGAGAAACAGTGATTCCACAACTAGAGCTGGGAAGCATGGTGCTCCTCTCTCTGCAATTAAGAGAAGAGATGAAAAATAAAATAAGAAGAGCCTAGAACATACGAACACCATTATTCCCTAACATGATCCAGCTGACGTTTAGAGAACAGCCCTTCCAACAAGAACAACACGCACGTCCTTTTCAAGAGAGCGCATGCAGTAGTCACTGCAGTAGATGCGGGTGGGGCACGCGACAGTCCACAGCCACTTTAGAAAAGGGAATCTCATGCCGATGTATTTTGTGTCATAAACAGAAAAGGAATCCAGGTGGAAAGTGAGGAAATACAACTGTCTTTATGTGCTGGAAACGTAATGTGCAGACACACACACACACACACACACACACACTCACACACTTGAAGAAAACAGAAAAGAGACTACGTAGAGACTACGTAGAGCAAATACGTCCCAGTGACACTGCCCCTCACCCAGCCTGATTCAGGCACACATTCACCACTTGGGTCTTAAATGTTGAGCACAGTCACTGGCTGAAAGATCATTATTCAAAATTCAACTAATTTTTGTATTTCAGCAATTAAAAGATGGAAAAATAAATGAAAAACAATACTATTGATGACAACAAGTCAACATTCAAGATATAAATTAGCTATATTCAGAAAAGATGTCTGATAATTTGTGAAGTGTTTAGAAATTAAGCATTGCAGTTCCATGAAACCCATGGATAAAAAGATAACTCAAGGGATATTAGAACATATCTAACCCTGGATAATATCGAAAACAGCATATCAGAATTTGTGGGGTGCAGCTGAAATAGTGCTTAGGGAGGAATTTCTATATTTAAATGTTTCTACTGAAAAAAGATAATGTCCGAAATTAATGTTCTAAGTTTCCAAGTCAACCTCCCCATAAAAAAAGTTAAAAAGAAAAAATATAAGAAAAAAAGAAAAGAAAATTAACCTCTGTATAAACAAAAAGATGACAATAAGGGTAGACACAATAAACTCAAAATTAGATAAGTGATAGAGAAAAATAATAAAACCAAAAGCTAATTCTATAGCAGAAAGAATAAATGCGACTGTATATAAACAAAAAATAAAATAAATACAGATATCCAGTGGTTGGTTCGGTTTTGGTGCTATGACAATGTGTTTTGTAGTGTCGTATATTTCATGAACTAAGCACAGCCCCGCATCAGAAACAAAAGAGCAGATATCACATAGTGCCAAAAGCCATCAGAACTGGCAAGAAAATAAATAATTTTTATCAATACATTTCAGAAAATAGATGAAATGAACAAATTCCTGGGAAAAAATGATAAATTAGCACAACTCACAGAAAAACAAATCAGAAGCCTTGAGTATTCCAAATCTATGAAAGAAACTGAATCCACAACTAAAACAACCCTCTTCACAAAGATAACTTCAGGACCAGATGACCTCAGTGATCAGAGGCAGCACTTTCCAGTTCATTTTATGTGGTCAACATCATCCTGATAACCAAACCAAACAAAGGCATCATATGAAAAGAAAATGACAGAACATTATCACTGATTCAAACCCTTCATCAAATATTAGCAATGTGAATGCAGAAAAACATGAAGCTGTGAACGCATCATGACCAAGTGGGATTTATCCCAGGAATGCAAGATTGGCTTAACATTTAAAAACCCTTCCCAAATAATACCTGATACTAATAAAACAATGAGAAAAGCTATGATTTTCTCAATAGATGTAGCAAGAGCATTTGACAAAATTCAACACCCATTTGTAGTAAAAAAAATATTGCTTAGTAAACTAAGGATAGAAGGAAACATCTCCAATTTGATAAAGCCCCTCCATGAAAAACTTATAGTCAACAACAAATCTATTGATGAAAAATGGAAGGGTTTCTTCCCTCCATCAGTCTTCTTACTCAGCACTGGGAAGAAGACAAAAAATTCCTTTCATACCATTCTTATTCAACTCCGTGCTTGACTGTCCAGTGAGTTTAAAAGGGAAGAACAATTTGCCTTATTTGCACATGATTTTATTGTGTATGTGAAAAACTCTCTAAAGTGTCTACAAATACTATGAAACGTGAGCAAATATTTAAGATTAAAAAGTTGCAAGATGCAAAGTATATGCAAATATTAATTTTATTTTTATATAATAACAATAAACAAATGAAAAATAAAATGTGTAATGCAAAACCCTTTACAAAAGTCTCTAAAAATCAAGAAATACTTTTGTGTAAGCTTAACAAGATATATGTTAGATTTGTACACTGAAAACTGTAATGCTGCTGACAGAAATTAAAAGATTCTTAAACAAATGAAGATGAAACATCATGAACATTGATTAGGAGATTCACTGTTAAGAAGAGGTCAATTATCTGCAAATTTATCTATGGGTGTGTTGTAATCCAAGTAGAAATTTAAAAACGATTATAGATATTTCTTGTAAAAATGAAAAAACTGCTTCTAAAATGTATTAGAAATTCATAGAACTCAGAACCAGTCAAAACAATTTTGGAAAAGAAGAACAAAGTTGGATGACTTATAATACCACACAGTAAGACTTACTATAAAGTTACAGTAATTAAACCCAATGAGGTGCTACATAAATATATCAATGGAAAAATATAACAATGGAACAGAATTCAGAGTCCAGAAATTGACTCACATACATACAACTAATTCATTTTTAACAAATGTAATCCATTGGGAAACCAATCTTTTCATCAAATGATAAAACAATTAGATTTTCATTTTGAAATATAAACTTTGGCCCTTAGCTTTCTTTATATACAAAAATTAACTAGAAGTTGATCATACACCTAAAATTCAGTACTAATACTATGAATGCCTAGAAGAAAACATGGGAGAAAACTTTTGTGATCTTGAGGCATGTAAAGAATCTTTAAAAAGAAAATGAAAACAACAAGTGTAAAAGAATATATATGTTAGACATTGTCAGAATTAATAACGTTAGTCTTCAAGGCCAACATTAAGAAGGGAAAAGTAAACAACAGATCAGGAGAAATTGTTTTCAGTAGAAACACATGATAAAGAACAGTGCATGAAAATGTATGCAATTCAGAAAGAAGAAGACACAAATCTAATTTTATTTTATTTTATTTTTTTTTGAGTTGGAGTCTCACTCTGTTGCTCAGACTGGAGTGCAGTGGCCGCTCCCGGCCACCGCAGCCTCAACCTGCTGGGCTCCGGAATTCTGCCTCAGCCTTCCAAGCAGCCGGAATTACAGGCATGCGCTACCACGCCCGGCTGATTTTTGGATTTATTGTAGAGATGAGGTCTCACTGTCCAGGCGGGTCTCGAACCCGCAGGCTCAGGCAATCCACTCACCTCAGCCTCCCAAAGGCGCGGGATGATAGGCTGAGCCACCGAGCCCAGCTCACAAATCTAATTTTAAAATGGACAAAAGATTTGAATGACCCCTTCACGAAAGTCAATAGGAAAATGCAAATGTGAAGCACTGTTACAGAGCAATAGATATTCACTTGAATGGATAATTTTTTTTAAAAAATCTAAGTTTAAGTGTAGATGTGGAACAAAAGATACTCTCAGACTTTGCAGCCAGGAGTTTTCACTGGTGTCACTGTGTTGGAACGCACTTTTACAGCCCTTATAAAATTAAGCAACAGTTATTAAAAGGCCCAGCAACTTCACTAGTAAGCATTTCCTTAATGGAAAGGAAAACCTTTGATTACAGAGACTGATACTGAGTGCTCATAGTTTTATTCCTAATAGAAAAAAAGGCCTCCTAACAAATTAATAGATAACAAATTGTATCATGTTCACACAGGAATCGTATTTGGCAACAGTAAACAAGAATGAACTAATAACGTAGAATTGGATGAATCTCAAAACATTATTCAGAGAAAAAGAATCCACACACAAGAGAGTACATGCAACCCGATACGGCCCATCCAGAAAAGGTAAGTCTGATCCATATGACTTAATCAGATCAGCTGATGGCCAGAGGGGACAAAAGAGGGGCATGAAGGAACATCAGGATCTTGGCAGTGGTCTGGCTCACGATGATAATCAGACACTGCCAAATTCACCAACACTCAGAACTGCATTCTTGAAATGGGTCTATTTCCCTCAATAAAATTCACCTGAAAGATATGGGAAGAAAGTGAGATAGTAAAGACATATTTTCATTTAAATAAAAATTAAGTTATACGATTTTGAGACTTCGAGATAAAATTTTTGTTTCTAGACTTGATATTGTCATTATTACTATTATTGTTATTTTGTGTTTGTTTTATTGAGTCTCCGAAGATGGTTGGTGGTTTGCGACTTTTAATCTTATTAATGGACATCAAGAAACAATTTACATTTGCTTTGTGGTCTAATCACACACTGCACGTAAAGCTATGGTCAGTGGCAGTTTACAGAATGGTTTCTCTCTGGTAATTTCCAGCAGACTTCTAAGATATTAATTTACCGTATGGATAGGAATTATAGAGATCACCACCTTATGAAAAATATATCCTCCCAAATCACAGAGCCAGGCTGAAGCCCGCCCTTGCTGGAAAAGGGAGGGAAGCGTCATGCCTGAGCCCTGCCAGGGCTTTGCTCTGTTTGCCGTCTGCACAGAACTGAGCAAACTTGGACAATCATGGTAATTTCTTGGAAAGAAAAACTGGCCTGCCGCATCATGTAACTCTGTAGGTAACCTCAGCTTTGTTCTGAAACCCAGCTAACTTCAGAACAGTATAAAGAGGATAGGCCTTTAAAAATATCCGGAAACCTGGGAGCAAACCGGTGTGACCAGAGGGCAATTGGCTGTATGAGGTTAGAGAGAAGCAGAGAAGTAGCGAATTTAAGAAACTTACTCCAACAGGCTGGATTTCAGGCCAGAGTCACTCTGCTGTGGACATCTGCACATAAGTGTTTATCTGCGAGAGTCCCTGGCGGGGGCTTGCTAAACACCAACAGCAGTGTCTGCTCCGATGTGAGCTGATCCCTCTGTAGAGGGAAGGGGGGACTTTGCTTGTGTAACAAACCTCATCAAGTAGAATCCAGTTCTTACAAAGAAGGGGAAGAAAGCAGAGGGAGAGGCAAACATAAGTCATAGTTCAGGGTCACAGGTGATACAGGGGACTCATAGATGACAAAGAACACTGCCTCTGCTGGGGCTGGAGGACAGCTAGCATCATCCTGAAGCACAGACTCCATGCCGGGCACTGACATGTATGCTCCGTGATTGAACAATCATCGCAGCACCTGCTGCCTCAGGAAACGTTGCTGTCATCATCCCCAGTTGCACAGAAGGTACAAGTCACCGGCCCGAGCTCACAGGTTGCAGCGCTGGACGTGAGCCTGTCGGGCAGTCCAGCAGCCCAGGTGACCCCCACAGGGCGTCCTCTCCCTGTCTTCCAACAGGACAGTTTCAGGGGAGCTTGGAACCAACCCCATTCTCCCCTTTCTCACTGGGAGTCCTCAGCAGTCTTTGTGACATCCTGAGGTTGGGGGCTGGATGGAGCTGCAGACTCTGCCCGTCTGCACTGGAAACATCCATTCCTCCTGCACTTTATTCCGGCGAGCTCTGTGACCCTGCAGGACGAAATCCAGGACAGGCTATCTCCTGGGGTCCCTCAGCCAGGGTGTGAGGGGGCACGTGCCGTCGAGGTGCCCTCTGGCCTGGCATCTTCCTGAGCCTTCCGTCAACCCTAGTGTTTGCTGCTGATCTGCATCCCCGCCACGTGGCCTGCCATGTGTGTGTTCGGTGGCTCCGGCCTGCAGCTGGAACCGGCACTCCACACCTCCTGCCTTGCCTGGCAGCACAGTGAACAAGGGGCATGGCGGGGGTCTGCGAGGCCTTGCCGGGATGGAACCCAGGCTGGGAGGAGGCAGTTCCAGGGACCGCAGGACAGAGGAGGGCTCGCACCCTCGGAGAGCACTACAGGCCTCTTCCGACAAATCAGGCTCCCCACGTTTCCAGGCATCAGATGCTGCTGGGGGGCGCCAGCCAACTTGGGGCGACAGCCACCGGGAAAAGGAGCATCACGACTCCCACAGTTTGCTCTGAGGACACGGCAGAGGGTCTGGTCCCAGGAGAACCCGCACCCCGCAGGGAAGGAGAGCATGGTCTTGGGCTGACTCGTGTGGGAATGCGTTTGGCCTAGAAGGGGACAGGGGTGCCTCTCCAAGAATGTCCAGGACTTGAACAAGAACATGAAGGCCTTGAACTCTGGAGGGGATTTATCATGCCATCAAAATAGAGGTGACTGATTTCTGTACAGCAGTTTATAACAACAGGTCAAGGATCAGGAAAGAAGTCTATCTCCTTAGACCCGTGGAGCATTTTCTCTTCCATTCTAGCTTACTTCATTTAGATGCTTGCCCCTCACGTATGATGACTGCACAAATGTGCCGTATGAAAGCCTAGACCCATTAAGACAGAATGGCAGGAGTCCTAAGGCAGGGGTCCCCCACCCCCAGGCCGCGGACCGGAGGCCACAGCGTGAAGCTTCATCTGTGTTTGCAGCTACTCCCCATCACTTGCATGACCTGCTGTCAGATCAGCATTGGACTCTCGTAGGAGCACAAACTCTATTGCGAATTGCATGCGCAAGGGATCTAGGTGCACGCTCCCTATGAGAATCTAATGCCCGATTCCCCCTGCTCCCCAGTCCATGGAATAATTGTCTTCCCCAAAACAGGTTCCTGATGCCCAAAAGGTGGGGGACCGCTGTCCTAAGGCACCAGACATATACAGACCTACATGGCTCCTAATGCTGAAAGTGTAGGAGAAGTTGTGAGTGCAGGATGAGACTAGAAGGAACAGATGGGGCATTTCCAAGAGTAATCAGAAGAACAGCATTTGTTGTTCACTTACTTGAGCCAGGAGTTTCTCTACATCATTGACAAGATGCATGACCTTGTTCCTTTTCCAGTGATTGCTTGCTGTGACACAAATCACCCCACATGTAGGGGAGGGAACCACCCAACTGTTTTTACGCTCTTGCTTTATGCAGGTCCAAAACTTGGCCGGGAGAGAGTGAGGGCAACTGGCCTGGAGACACAGGACCAGAGACGGCAGTCATCAGAGGCATCTTCAGGCACACAAGGAGACTGTCACCTGCAGCATCTCCCTAGGACCCTCTGCTCAGCACGCAAGCCTAAGGTGCCAGGCTTACTCATTTCGGCTCAGGGTTCTGCGGCGAGTGTTCATGGAAACACGATGTGACTTTCTGTTCAGTTCTGCTACATCCCAAACAGGCAGTGCTTACCAATAGCAAAAACTTTGGGTCCTGAATCCATGCTCCTTGTTCTCAGTCTTCATGCCATGAGTATGAAAGTCTCCGTGTCAGAAATCACAGTGTCAAGACTGGATGTCTTCCGCTTCAACTTGACACTATGCAAGCCAGAAGAGGAAAGTTGCCGTGCTGAGCACTGGAAGCCCATCTTTAGACATTCATTCTCTGACCTTGTGCCTGCATGACATTGCACCCCAGACCATGTGAGGGTCTTGATAAATGTTACATTTTATAAAATGTGTTATTAAGTTGTATCACTTTTTATGTCACCTGGCAAAATTGCATCCTTCATGGATTCAGAGTTGCACAGTTTAAAGTCACTCATTCTGGGGTAGTACCCTGCTCCCCTGCAGAGGGGGTCTCTTGGATGTGGCTCTGTCCTGTTTGGTAGCAGGAACATTGAAAAACATAAAAATTGTCCCTCTTTTATTCTCCAGTGAGACGCAGGATACATGATACATGTCCAAATAGATTTGTTTTATAATGATTAGGATAGTACAAGCTGAAAGATAAAATAGTTTAGAAATTAAAGCCAAGAATTCTTGAAAAACAGACACTGAAAAAACCCCATCTCTATGAAAGAGTGTATGCCATCCAGATTTCCTGCATGTTAAATTTAACAAATATTTGGTAACTTCTTAGGTTATGACCCATCCTGGGTCATAAAATCCAACAGCGAAGTTGACTGGATCTTATATTACTCTAGAGACTGTGGACAGAGCCGAGGAAGGCAAAATGCGGGAAGGACATTTCATGGGAAGAGGAGGAGAGAAGTCACGGAGAAGGGGGCTTGGCGGGCCTGGCGCTCTGCTGGCAGACCTGCTGCAACTCCTCCTGGAAATCCAGGAGACACGCAGAGCCCCGGGCACTGCCTCCCACCTGCGGAATCAGAGCATGTATTTCAGCAAGGTCCCAAGTGAGCCCCGGCCCATTTGCCTCTGAGCAGAAGACACTGGCCTTGATCAAGGGATGCTGTAAGAATCTTAGAGCAACTGTGTGGGCTTCCACTGAGGAAGCAGATGCACAGCCCACCTGTTTGTCTCAGAGGCACACGGAGCCAGGGAGGAGAATGACAGACTGTCCAGTGAACACACCTGAGGTGCTCAGCTTGCCAAGGCTAATGAGAACATCAAGTACAGTGGAAGGACTCTTGTCAGTTTCTCAGGCACAGTTGCCCAAATGTCAGGGGCTGCCACAGACCACAGTGTTCTTCAGACTCTGAAGGATGCCAAGGCTCCTTTCCTGGAGTTGCTCAATCTCTGGGCTTAGAGTTGTGCAGCTCGGCCTCTGTGAAGCTCGCTGGGAGACATTTCTTCATCAGGACCAGTCACTGCCAAAAGCTGCAGACACAGAGGAGGAAGGAGGGATCCGCAGGCGGCATGGGGTGAGAATGGTGCCTTGTTGTCCTTTGTCTGACAACAGATGTTGCTTAGAGGACATTTCCCAGCGGAAATTGAGTAGACTTTAAGCAATTCGGTGGTCAAACTATGTGACAAATCATATTTCTTGTTATCAGTTATTTTGGCGAATCATGTCAGCATTAATGAACATTAGCTTAGATATTAAAAGGATGGTCTGATGTGTCTTGAAGAGCAACTAAAATTTGAGTTTTTTATTTTGCTTAGGAGCGAGACTGACTTTTGCTTTCTCCTTTGCTATGTGTCATAAATACAAAAATTGAGTCGATTTATTTTTCCCTGAGGCTTCTTTAAGCTAAGGTCAAAAAAAATGAGAAAGGAAAAAGCTGATTCCGCCCCTCTTTTTGATCTGGTGAAAGCCCCAAAATGAAATTAATATTGATTTCCACTAAGAAAGGACAGCTGTTTTAGGTGGGTGTATATGTTTATCATAGGCCTATTATTGATGGGTGGTGAATGCACAGCCCTCGCTAGAAAGTGGAATCATGACTCAGTCATGAAAAGAAGAAGGCAGGAATTTAATTTGTAAGTCTTCAGGCCATAACTAGAGCAAATTGTTTTTCTCTACAGTCGTTCAGACGACATAAACAATTGGCATGAGTCCTGGAGTCGCATATCTGACTTTGCCCGTGTTTGCACAGCCTGGACATTACTCACACGTGTGGCCATCTGTGGCAGACTGAACAACAGCCCCAGAGACGCTCACGTCCTAATCCTGGGAAGCCATGAACATATCTTGTTACAGGGCGGAGGGGAATTCAGGTGGCAGATGCAATTAAGGTTGCCATCAAGCCCCATTGAAAGGGGATCCTTACAGAAGCAGAAGAGAGAGGGGGCCGTGAGAACCAGAGAGACGCCAAGAGACAGGACAAAGCTGGCATCCGGGCTCAGGAAGGAGCTCTGAGCCAAGACCCTCGAGTGCCCACGAGATCCCGGAATGGTGAGGAAAACGGGTCCCCCAGAGCCTCACAGACAGAAGCACCCCTTGCTGAGGCTCCTCATCTCAGCCCACGGGGACCTGCGGCGAACTTGGCACATCTAGCATGGGAAGATGATGCATGCGCGTGGCTTTAAGTGCTCAGTTTCTGATACTGTCACAACACAGTACAAATGAACAACCCTCTTATCATGACCTTACTTCCATGTCACAGTCGCAAGATAACAAAGACCCTGGGCAGTACCCCGAGCACCTGCTATGTGACAGGAAATGAAAACCTGCTATTTCCGTTTCCCACGAATCTCTGCAGAAACTCCTAGATTTATGGATGAGGAAACTGCACTTGATGTAAAATAACTTGTCATTGATTAAGAGTTGAGCAAAGGTCTGAATGCCAGTACTTCTAATTTATTTCAAAGCCGAAACATTTTTGACGACACTCACTGCCTCTCAGATAGTCAGTGAACTCGTTCATCGAAATACTCAAATAACCAAATCCGTGCTGGGTAAGTGCTAAAATCATGGGCTGTGTGGCTTTCTGCTATTGTCTTGAAACAATCTAGCAATTTCAGTAATTAAACAAGCTTGCTGTCATGAGATACAGTGACAAAAATGATGCAAGTAGAAATTGAGGACCTTCACACCTGTCTTTTGAAGGACACACCTGGGCCTTGGCTGCAGACATGTTTCAGTGCTAAGTCAAACAATTGTTTCATGGTTATAGCAGATGGCCAGGAAGGTTGAATCTGTGGCTCAGGTGCTATTTTGTAACATCACATGGACTTCTTCCACAAGGAGGGAAGTCCTCCCTGGCTGTCACAGTGTGAACACGTCTCCTCATGAGAGTTCTACACTATGCTCGTGTGGAATAACCATAACTCCCTGCTATCTCTCCACTGGCGCGCTACTCCTCAAGCCTGTTCTGTCTGCCGCAGGGCACAGCCTTCCTGAGGACACCTCTGTCTTCTGGCGGCCTCCTTTCCCAGCGAGGTTCCACACCTGGCGTCACACTGTGTAATGCTGAGTCTCTTGCCTTTACACCTTCTCGTCTCTGCCTGGAGACTGGCGTGGGGATCTGGCTGGGATTCCATGCGCGTTTATTCCCGCTGAAAGCAGTACACACCAGTACCGTGGAACGTCAAGCACTCATGTTGCCACCGTGGCTTCTCCCACAGCTGACTCCGTGGCTCAGCGGGCGTTTCCAGGGCTGCCGTGCCAGGTGTGCCGCTTACACTTGATCGGTAATTCGGATCTTGGCCGCGCACTTCCTGAGTTGTCAGAAAGCGGACTCCCAGAGCAGCCGAGGCTCAGATCCGAGAGGGAAGGAGTAAGGCCATCTTTCCACAGCCTGAGGGGGAGAAACCCATCTGGCAGGCCTGGCGGGTCTCCGTGCTCCTGCGCAGAGCGGGATGGGAGGGCATCGGAGTGCCTGCAAGATTAATGACAACTCAGAGCACACACGACTTTCGGTGGAATTCAGAACTCACTAGAAATGTTTTCTTCTGCCTCTGAAATAAAATGAAATAAAATTTCAGAGCGCAATGAAATTTCAGTTAAATTTTTATACTTGAATAAGCAGGCTTAAAGGAGATGTTTGCATTGGCTATTTTTTTTCTGCTTCTTTTCAGGCCAAAAGAAACATGTTTTACAATTTCTTAATAAATATTTTTGATTCATATATTCTTTTTTACTCTGCTTCAGAAAGCTAAATTTTATTATTTAAAAGTAAGTATTTTATAAATGGGACATATTTAAAAAAAACAAATGGAAAGAAACCAGGTTTTGTTTATGAGACTCAGGGAAGGACTGAAATGTTAATATGATACCCAAGAAACAGTGTTAATAGGATACCCAAGAAACAGACTAACTCTGCCATGTAAAGACAGAAGTAATTGGCATGCCCTATTTGTGTTTTTATAGGTATAACACACAAATCCCTCTTTTCATGAGATAATAGATATATTTGAAAATTATCAATTTTGAAAAACATACAAATACTTCCAGACCCCACTGCTCGGATTTATTTTGGAAATGAAGAATAAACACCTAAAAGATCAAAGAACTCTCAAATATCTTAAATTTATCCAGATTAGCTGCTAAGAGAGGATGAGTTAACTAAGGTATTTTCATATTGACTCTGCTCGTGTTACAGAAAGAAATGCACTTTCCAGTTAACTTGCCCAATCAGAATCCCCATAGCGTGTAGGTCTCATGCTGAGTTCTTACTGTTGACATAACTCCCTTGCTTCCCAAAAGAACAGCAACGCTCGCAGCACTAAGGATGGTCTGTTCTGTCCCTCAGCCATAAACGTGTCCAGGCACGAGGACCTCTGAGTCAGGCTTCAGGTCCTCAGAGGTACACGGTGTTCTGCCGTCGCTTCCTCCCTCTCTGCTTCGGAAACTCCCCGTCAAAGCCAAGGGGCGTTGCTCTTGCTTGTTTACCAACCTGAAGCTATCGTTGGCCTGGCCTGATTGGCGCGACTGACCTGAGATGTGATGATCCACCCATGTCCTGGCTGAATCCCTTTGGCACGTGGCGTTGGGATTTGGCCCTCACAGGCCCGTGGTCCTCAGCTCTGAGCGTTGCTGTCTGGTGCACTGGCCAGTCCCCAAGGCAGCTCGATGACCAGGCCTTGTGTTTGGTGAGAAGGGCTCATGCCGACACTTCCATTTTTCCTTAGTGAGTCTGCAAGTGAGTGAGCAGGAAAGGAGGGCTCCTGGAGCCATCTCCAGAAGGTTGTTTGTGGGGCCACACAGGAAGTATCTCAGGGGCGAGTCCATGTCCATGTGAGATGCAAACATGTGTCTCTTGTGCCTCTGCCAAAGATACAAGAAAAAAACACTGCCCTTCCTAGGAGAAAGAGAAGGCCTAGCTGCAGGAACGTGGGGCACACAAAGAGCTCAGCGCTCAACACTAGAAAGCCGCTTCTGCGATAACAGGGCAGGCAGGAGGCGGGATGCTGTGCATTTGTGTGGGTGGAATTAGTGAGACTTGGGGTCTCAGAATGCAGGCTAAGAAGGAGTCGCCAGAGCCCTGACACACAGACTGCTAGTCAAGGAGCGGACGTTTAAGGCAACCGTGGGAAATGTACGACCCCAGGACGGTCAGGAAACATTTGACGCAGGGGCTTTGATCTGTTGCTTAACGTCTCCACTACTTCTCTAGTAAAAAGTCACCACGCGCTGTCTCAGGATCCCATGGTGCATCCATTACAGTCTTGTGTGCAATTCTGTTTATATTCACCCCAGCCCGGTATGTGGTCCCCACGCTACATGTGGATCCAGCCATTGTCCGCCCGTCCTCTTCCTGTCAGCAGGAAGCTGTAGGTGGGAGCACTTCCTGTGTTGTGTTGCGATGTGTCCACCCGAGCAGGCCTCTCTAGGTGCTCTCAGGTCACACCCCAGTGCTCACCACGAGGTGAGGACTCCTAGCATACACAAGTGACGTTCCTGGAGGAAGCTGCATGTTAAAAGCTTATTCTTCTTTGTGCCTGGAACACACCAAAGAGGAAGTCACCCTGCCATCCTGTTCCCATCATGTTTCCAGCCTTGTATAAATGTCATCGCCAAGCCAGACACTTCCCAGCAGTGTGAGGAGAACTTTGCGGACATTGTGCAGCACAGCCCGATGAGGGCTGGGATCCAAGCCTGGCTCTTGCTGCGTTCATGTCTTCATTCATGACGAGGATTGGTCATCTGGGTTTGCTGTGGATGTGTCCACCTGTTTACTTTCACAGGGGTCCTGGGGAGATTCGAGCCCTACTTCTCCACAGCTACGTCTACCTAGGACCCTTGTCTATTTTCAAAAAACAGAAGTTATTTTTGCAATATATGCTCTTCTTTGCCTAAAAGATTATATTATCTGTTTTATTTGAAGAAAATGTTTTGGGAGATGGGTAAAGTTTGGTTACCAGATAAGAAAGTGACAATGATACTCAGAGTTTTTATGTCATAAACATATGTGTGAGCGCACACACACACATGCACGCATGCACACACACATGTGTCCTAGCCTGCTGCTTTTGAAAGATGCGAGTCTAGGGTCTTCAGCTAAGGGACCATGGGACGGAGGGGATGGCAGGCCGGTATCTGGGGTCTCAGGACAACTCCCCAGGTGGAGAAGCTGCTGTCAGGGATGGCCTCTTGCTGCCCCACATGTCAGCGTGAAGTGGAGGCACACACACCATGGCCCTTGTCTCTCCTACATATTGACACGGGAGGTCATCAACTTTTATAGCTTATTCTATGCTTAAATTTCTCCCTGTCGGTAGATTATAACACAAAAGATAACGGAGATATATAATCTGTAAATATGCATTATTGGCATGAAGTTGTGACTGGCATACTCTCTAGTCTTTACGTCAAAAAGCAGTGGAACAGGCAGAAAACAAAACCCTACAGTGACAAGGAAGTAAAGATGATTATGAATCCGAATCACAGGAAAATCAAGATGATTTTGAATGGGTAATAGCAAATAACACTCAAGATTGATACTGCTGTGGGAAGAACTTCAAGAAGAGGTCTCCAGCAGCATAAATCTCCCACAAACCACCGTGTATTTCAGCAGTATGGAGATTTAGATGAGTCCTTTCTCAGGTGTGTTTATCCTTAACGTAGTGATAGAGGTGATTTTCTGTTGAATTAAATGTGCTGCTGGCACTTCTTCACAGATCAGGGTATACTTTAATAACAATGCCTGTTATTGTTGGCAGGGAAGAGTGATTCTACAGATGACACACCGTTGCACCCCTCGGCGCTCATTCACAGCGGTTCAACGGGATTCAGTGAATCGTTAACACACTGGTGTGATTTGTATAAATGCATTTTACTGCCACTTTGGAGATAAAAATATTTCTTTAAGTTGAATTTCTAATATTTTAAACTCCTGTAATTCAAATACCATTGCTTTGTCAGTAATTAACCCAAAAATCAAGGGGTAAAGTGGAAACAAGGCAACGCTTGCTGATACATAAGGACCAGCCTGGTGATGGTTGGAGCCAGACTGAAGTGGATGTCGCCCTTGGAACTGGGAGGTGTCTTCTTCCATGAAAGGCAGCAAACAGCAGCAAGAAACATATTTGTCGAAATGATTCACGCATCTAAGAGAGGCCTGGGCAAGTCACCTTTTACTGTTTCACATGAGCTTGGGTTGCAGTAACTTCATGGCTGTGTTCAAATCCAGACTAAGAAATTATGCCTAGGACAGTGCAATACACTTTATGATATTATTATAGTTGCAATGTTGTTACCTTTTACCATAGAAGTAATGCGTGTAAAGTAAAATATTCACAGAATTAAAAAAAAACTAAGCAAGAGTATATTCAGTAAAAATAATATTATTTGTTCCATACCCTCATTCCCCTCTTCTGGAGGTAGCCAGAGTTAACCACTGCTATTTCAGTTTTTTAGTTAACAACCAAATTCTGAATAATATATTTACATCTGTGTTTTTATTAAAGTTAGACATTGGCTCTTACATTCTTGATGAGAAAAATAATGAACTTACCACTATCCTAGTCTCCTACCAACCTTCCACTGAAGATGTCAAATGTGAGATCCTATTACTTCTATTTGTTACCTTTAGTTTTAACTTTAACCTCTAGTTCTTGTTCCTTCAATTTTAAATAAACTTTGCTCTCCCCTTTACATCTGAGTAAATAAATACCACCCGAACTCCCCTGATTTTGCACTTGCACCGTCAGTGTTTACAATGTTTATATTCTATTCTGTTCCCGTCATCAACTCTTCTGTGCTTAGCCTGCAGATTCTAAAAATTGAGATTCTGTAACCTCTGATGTCAGTTTGGTGTTTACTTACATGCCATCCCTGCAACTAGGCAGAGTAATTGGACCTAAGGAGAAATTTATGCCGTTCTATGTGCCCTTTGCAAAAGAAGGAGCAGCACAAGCCTCAAGATCAGATGGGTTGACTTTTTCCTTCTAACTTCTTGAAATTGCACTTAATTTGGGAGATTAAAGTTCTCTATCACGCGCTATAATTAATAATATTCTTCTTTTTCTTGGAAGCAAATAAGACTGGAACTGAAAACCATCTTCAAAAAAAAAGAGTCACAGTCAGCTCTGTCACCTCTATTCCAGAAGAAACACTTTATGTGTTTCTTCTGGAATAGACAAGTCATTGGCATGCCCCATTTGTGTTTATCAAGGTATAATACACAAATCCCTCTTTTCATGAGATAGTAGATATATTTGAAAAGAATCGATTTTGAAAAACATACAAATTTTTCATTCATGCATTCTTTTCTACTCTGTTTCAGAAAGTTAAATTTTGTTTTTTAAAAGTAAACATTTCATAGATGGGATATTAAAAAAAAAACAACAGAAAGAAACTAGGTTTTGTTTATGAGACTCACGGAAGTACTACATCCTTGTGAATCATCTTATTCTTTTCAAATCCTGTGCTTGTGTTCTGCTGTCATTTTCTATGAAAGAGTGGAGAGGAATCTGCAGTGACTCAGCTCAATGTGGTCACAGGGTGGCAATGGTGACATCACAGCTGGTAAATAATGCTCCAGTGGTTGATAAAAGAGATCGGAAGGACTTAGCTGCTTTAACCAAGCTGACTGGGTGGTCTTATGAAGCTCCGTGTCAGGGTGAAGATAAGCTTCTGATATTTCTTTATGATCAAGTGGGCTGGGGCACTTGTTGATTTCTCCTTAGACGACAGAGTATTGATCTCCACAGACAGTATCTTAATGTCACTTGGCACATGGCTAACTCTGACCTGTTCAACACATCCATGGCTTGTTCGCTTCTGTTGGCATGGGACTGAGTAGAATGTGGGGGCAGTGCCAGGTACCACTTCCAAGACAAAGCCTCAAATATCTTGCATCTTCGATTTCCCTTTCCAATGCTTCTGGAATCCAGACTTGCAGACCACACAGTGGGAGAAGCAGGAGTCTCTGATTATAATTTACAGGAAAGTACATGGAAGAAAAACATGACCAGCATTCATCTGTGGGAAAACCAAGAACTATCCTTCCACTGTGTTAATAACCATGGGACTCTAAGGCTGAGTTTTGGAAGATAGCCTATTCCACACATATGGCATTGTTTTATTAGAAGCAAAGGTAGGCGTAACTGGCCTCTTTTTCTTGATATCTTGAAATTTCTATCAAATTATTTATTTAAAAGAATCAAAAAGCATCGCCCAGAAAGCTGAGTTATACCTAATTTTAATACCTATTTAATTAGCATCATATCTAGGCCAAACATTTCTTGTCCAAATGTTTTTCTGAAGTTTATAAAAACTTTTCTTTTTTCTTGTTGACAAAAAATAGTTAATTATTTCTTTATCATATTGCTAAGATATATCAACTTCTTCATCATCCTGGAAGTTGGTTCCATAGAGTTTGCTTCTTTCCTGAACACATACTTCCCTGAACCGTCTGCTATGATCTGCAGCATTTCATTGTCATTTGGGCTAATCACGTTCCACCTTTTCTGCTGTGAACATGGAACTCCTGGTGTCCGTCAGACATAAGAGCCACCCTTCTCTACATGTTATGCTTTCTTCCTTGGGCATTCCTTTTGCATTTGTCCAGACCACATCCTTTAGTCATTTCTTCATTCAAAGAAGATAAACATTTTGCTTTCGTGTATCTCCAAAATTAGGCCTAATTTCCCTTCACAGATTATGAAGGGTTAGCATTGGTGCGAAGTTCTGGGTTCCAAATCATTTCTCTCAATCTTTGACAGTTGTGCTCTACTGACTTCTAAACCCACGTGACAAATTGCCTGTCGATCCCAGTCTGAGGTTCCTCCTCTGAGGTGACCTGCTTCTGTTCTCTGGAAACTTCTCCTACCCTCTTGCTGGTGTTAGGGTTCTGAAATGTCACAGGGGTGTGTCTGGTGCTGGGTGTTTGCAAGTGTCTCCTGCTGGGCCCGTGGGGGCTCTTTGGATCTGAAACATTCCTTTTCCAGCCCTGGAAAGTTAGCTCCATTGCTCTTGGGCCATTTCCTCACCTCACACTCTCAGTCCCCTCACACCCCGCCAAACCCAGAACCTTTCTCCACATGAGTTTGATAGCCTGGCTTGATGTTTTAATCTCATGTTGCAATCCATGCTATTACTCACTATGCGATCCCGTCTCTTCAAAAATATTTCTTGTAAGGTAGATGTGGGCATTCTGCATCTCCCTGTTCCACACAAGCCAGGATTATTGTGATTTTACCCTACATTTATATATCTATTTATGTATCTACTTATATATCTATATAATTACGTACACTCATATAATCACTTTTCGGCTATTTAGTGGAAAGCAGTTGGAAGTAGGTCAAACTAAATTGGTTTCAAATTGTATTCTCTCATCTATTTTTACCACATCTTAATTTTCTCCTCTAATACTCAAACACATTATAAGGAAACAGCATAAGATGTGTATTTACCTGGGAAGAAAGACCCCTGCCTCACTTGATTATGAATTAGAGCATTCTGAGACTCCATGATCTCTCTCAATTGCTTAGAAGCTGTTGGCATATCATATGGTGGAGAAAAATTGACCCCTAGGCCCCATCTTTCTTCTGGAAATTTCTCACTAGTCTTAGATTCTCGTTATATGTTTCCAATATTCAGAGATGTTTAGTGAAAACATTTCCATGCCTATGCTTGTGCTTCTGAGATGAGAGCGTCTCCCGGGGAGCATGGCTCAATCTTGGCATATGCCTGCATATGTTGTTTTCTGCACTTATATCTTAGAGCTAGACAGTAAGTTTCCATGGGACTAGGAACACGTCTTACCACCTTTGTGTTTCTGAATTTCCTGCAGAGTCTATTTTCAGATATGTGTATGTGTGTATGTGTGTGTCTGTGTGCATGCACACACAAATACATGTACATATGTATATATATATATTTTGTGGCTCTATAGATAAACCCTGGGAGACTATGTCTGGTGGTTATCAAGGCTAATACACGTTAGGAAACTCACGGGTATAACCTGTTCATTGTCAGTTCTGTGTTTAGTTATGTAGTGTAGTTTCGGGCTTACAGTAAGCGACTAGTCTCTACCATTTTCAAACTGCTGTTTCCTTTTGATTGATTTCTACAGAGTCATCCTCTCCACTTTTTTCTATTTCCTGCAGCACTTTGGATATGGAGAGTGCATGTCTGTCATCCAATCTCAGATGAACAGCTTCTTGGTTTGCTTTCTCTCTATCACTGAAAAGAGTTGTTAGTCTCCAACTTTTGTCTCATTTATGTTGCAGTACCTGTATTTCTACAGCATATTTCAATCAAAGCAAAGATCATAAATGTGATATTTATAATTTAATGTAAATAGCTAAAGATATACAAATAACCACTATTACATTACCATTGAGCATTGGAAATGCTATCATAAACACACACAAGGATATTTTCCGAGAATGTCTTTGGCACTGATAGTGCACACAACTGGCAATTAGTTGTAGTGGTGGTGAAAAGAAGATACCTACACAAAAAACAAAGGAACGCTGAGAGGAGACTCACGTCACAGGTCCTTGTCCTTTGGGGAGTGTGTGTGTGTAGTTTGTGTGTTCTTTCACATTGCTCCCTTCCTCGGATTGGAGAGGAGATTATGATGGTAGCTAGATAGAGCTCCAATACCTATTTAAAATTAATTAGCTAGCTAAGCACATAATTTCTGTTCTTTCAAGTCGATGCCATAGTTTTGAATTCCAAGATCTTACTATGATGATTTTCTACTTTATGCTTCTACGAGATAAAACACGGACTCATTGAGTAGAAGATGAAGTTAACATGATTTTTATATCAGCTTGGCTCAAGTAGAAACTCTATTCAGGTCAGGTTACTCAGGTTCACAGACTTTGGGAACGCCTGTGCAAGTGATAGGTGGAATTCAGAGTGAAGACATACCACTAAACACTCATACGCTGAAATATTATTTTATTAATCACTGGTATTCAATAAAAATCTCCTTAGATTCATAAAGCAAGAGCTATTTAATGCATATTAGTTACAACATGTGGGCATACCAGCCCCAGAGAAAGAAACTCAAAGACTCTTATTTACATGCATTATGGATGAGAACGTAAAACCTGTCCATAAATCAGGTTTTGAATTTTACTATAATTGTGCTTTTCAAAGTAGATAATTAAATTGCTATGTCTTAGGGGAAAGGTCAGCCTGTTGCAAAAGCACAGATGAATCTCTCCGGGGCATTGGCTTTAATAACCATGAATCGTTGTTTCATAAGCTTAAAGGCTTGGCGAGATTCCATCCAGCTAAGGTACTTTGAAAATGACAGAAATTCTCTAAGAAACACTCTTACAGTTGTCCTTAATCACCAATTAACCTGCATAGGCACCTTAGTGTTAGCTACCAGCTAATCTGTATTGGGATCTGGCATTTGGAAACACAAGAATGGGAGCCTCTGGGTTTCCTTGTTCACCCTGTGTTTGGTTTGGTGCTGGTGCTCCGAGCCGCTGAAGAGTGAGGATATATTAACTCAGGGCAGACAGAATCAGCCTCAACTCCTGTTTGTTATCATCCAATATCTGTCACTCGATTTTGCATTTGTTATAATGAGCCATCATATAAATAATAAGAATCCTTTTTGGCATAACTTCTTAAGAGTCATCAAATAGCCCTTCTAAGAGATGATAGCGAAAGCTATGTCTACACAAGGACAATTAAAATCCTTTATTGAGAAAATATTGGTCTCAAATTCAAAGGAGGCAAAAATAAAAACAAGATCATTTAATCCTGAGTTGTCCCAGGTGAATATTTTCATGTAGGTGTGATTATCTAGCATCCTATTCATACAGCCTAAGAGAAAAAAGTTGATGGTTAGTGAAATATGTCATTTTCTTTTTCTTTTTTGGGGTGTTTAAAGCAACTTTATTAATAATTACCAAACTGTTGAACCAACTAAGACGTCCTTCGATTGGTGCATGAATAAAAAACTGTGGCACATCCAGATAGTGGCGTATTATTCAGTGCTATAAGGAAATGAGCTATCAAGCCATGAAGAGACATAGAGGAAACGTAAGTGCATATTTCTAAGTGAAATAAGCCAGCTGAAAAGACTACATACGGACTGATTCCAACTACATGACATTTGGGAAAAGGCAACACTTTGAAGACAGTCAAAAGATTAGTGGCTGCCAGAGGTTGTGGGAGGAGGGATGAATAAGTGGAACATTTGGATACTTAAATGACTCTTTATAATAGTATAATGGTGGATGCATATCATTCACTGTAACTTTCCCCAACCCCATAGAATGTACAACACTAGGAGCGAACCCTGATGCTAACTGTGGACTCTAGGTGATCATTATGTGTCAATGTAGCCTCATTGATTGTAACAAAGATACCTCTCTGGTGGAGGATGCTGATGACGGATGAAGCTATCTATGCATGTGTAGGGACAGAGGGGAATGAAACTCTGTTCTTTCTGCACAATTTTGCTGGGACTAAAATTGTTCAGAAAAACAATATTTATTTTTAAAAGAATGGTCATATATTCGTGAAAGATACTGTGGCACTTTCACTAGTGGACCCTTATTTATTTATTTATTTTATAATCAATATGTTTTATTATGATATTGTGGGGTACAGTTAAGGGTTAGGTATATAAATGCGTTCCATTCAGGCACCCTTGTTGATAAGAGGTGTTTCCCCATCTCCAGACAGATACTTACTACCGTTAATCCCATCTCCCTCTCCCCCCATAGTTTCCCACTACTGTCAGCCATTTTCTCAATCCCCAGCAAAAAAACAAAGCAGGTGGTATCACATTACCAGACTTCAAACTTTACTATAAAGCTACAATCATTAAAACAGCTTGGTATTGGTATAGGAACAGGCATATAGATCAATGGAATAGAATTGAGATTCCAGAAGCAAAACCTCAATTTCTCAACCAATTCATCTTTGACAAAGTCACCACCACTGGGGAGAGGAGAACCTATTCAGTAAATGGTGCTGGGAAAACTGACTGACCACATGCAGAAGATTGAAACAGGACCCCTATCTATCCCCATACATTTTCTTTAAAAAAGACTTTTAGAGAGATAAATGCCACTCGTGCATCTTTTTAAAGCTGTGAAACTGCATTGTGCTAACTTGTACCAGCACACTCTTAAATTACTGATAGAAGAACACTTGAAAAAAATTGTTTTTCATGTGGTTGTTATTAGTATTAGAAGTTTAGTCACCATTTTTCAAAGTTATCTATGAACAGGAGCTCTACTGCTTAAAACAAGGGAAATTGTTCTGAATGGATGCCTGCTTTTTCTTGCTGGGTATTAAGCAGCATGTGCTTTCAAGGAGCATTCTCTGATATTTTGGGGATTATTCAAGATTTTCTCTGTCTTGATAGTTGAAGAAAGCTGTCCTTCTCCTGAGTTCCTTCTACAGCAACATCAAACAACACTTTGGACTCTAGAGAAAATATGTTTAGGAACTTGGGAAGGTAGGATTTAAGGGAAAGGAATAAAAAGGGAGGGAGACTATTTCCTAGGAGGAGAGTCACAATTTTTTATTAGTCTTAATTTACAAGGTTTATAACAACAATACAAATATACCTGTAATTGCTTTATTCTTATTCAAGTCTCTTTTCTCGATTGTCTTAGTACTTTTGGTCCGCTATCATAAAAGGCCTTGAACCAGGTGACCCATAGACAATGTTTATTTCTCACAGCCCAAGATCAAGGTACTGACAGGTTTGGTGTCTGGTGAGGGACCGCTTTCTGGACTAAAGATGACACATACTCCTCGCTGTGTTGTCAGTAAGAAACCAATCTTCTCTCTCTGCTGGATCACTTAGTCCGCATTCCTTTAGAACTTCTGGTTCTTTGGGGTATATTTTTAGGGCACTGCTACTGGTTATGAGGCTCCACCCTCACTATCTCGCCATCTCTCCCAAAGCCCCTGCCTCCTAAACCATCACCTTGGGTTTGAGATTTCAATGTGAATTTTGGGGGGACACAAACATTCAGTCCACGGCTTTGACATGTTCAAGTTATACTTTAACTAAAAGATAATTTTGCTAGCTGGTTTTCCATGGTCTTTCCCTGTGAACCCAGGCTGTGGAGCATTGTGTGTTATCAAAGTTCAAAAATGAAGATTGTTACTTGATTGTATCAGCTTTAAAATATTTACTATTTAGTCCGGTTTTGCCCATTGGAACATCTGTTCTGAACCACAAAAATGTGCAGGTTTTGGACTCGTATTTTCTCATCAGTGGGAGTTCAACTCATCACCATTTAATATTTGCTATATTTTATTATTATTATTATTATTAACAAGCCCTTTTTATCACTTGCTGACAGAGGAATTATTTTAAGCAGACATGTATTACTTTTTAAAACTGTATTCTTGGTCAGTTGCCAGCATCATACCAAATATTTTAAATAACTGCGAGAGCAATTTCAGCATGAGTTTATGAAGCTAATGACCAGAAGTCGTTGCTGCAAATAAATTATTCAACCTTATTTTTCACCAGTTTACTGTAATCCTGCACATGCTGACTAATAGCTTCATGGTCTTCTCCTAGTATTTATCCCTTTGTACAATTAGTAAAAGACATTATATTCCACATTCCCCACTTAGTAACACCTCCCCAGATTTATCTATGCATCAAAAGGAGTGTTTCTAAAATAAGATCATCCTCACTTTACTGCGTTTACAACATATACTATGACCTCATACAGATATCATGTATTGTTAAAATGCACAAAAGGTATCCAACTTTTGAGACGCATATGTATGCTTTATCATCATCTATGTGAGCGGGTTTGACTTTCATATTAAGAATGATTTGAAAGAATTTCTTCTTGTGTTTACTGTTTGTTTAATGAGCAGAACTGTCACATTCATTCTAGTCTGTAATGCCTCACAACAGGGTTTGCAGTCACTACACCCAAGGCTGTTTGGGTCTGAAATTAATTTTATTTCTCTGCCAGCTCATTTAACACAAATTCCTTTAAACTCCCCACCCTGTTTCAGATCATTTGTTCCTTTTGCCATTAATAAACTCATTAGCCTAAAGAGTTATTGTTTCAGTGTGTTTTCATGTGACAGCAGCAAGCTGCACCATCCGTTGTTCACTGTCACGTCCAAAATTCAGTTACTCCCAGGAGGCGATCGCTACCCCCCTCGGTGCTGCCCACACAGCTCGCAGTAGCTTCGGTTCTGAGCAGGCCATTCCTTAGAGCAATCCACCTCCAACTATTCAACTAAGAAATTAATGACTCTGTCTACTGTGGCTGTCCCGGCAGCTTGCTTGAATAAGATAAAGTTTTGTATAAAGCACATTCTTTCTCCTCTGTCCTTGGCCTGCAATCTGTCATGAAGTTTGATGACCTTCCTCCAACTCATCATTCTGATTAAAGTTTCCCACTTGTGCATAAAACTCCAGCCTCTTCCCATGGTGCACATAGTTGCTGAGTTTGTGTGCATTTGTGTGCATGTGTGTGTGTGTGTGTGTGTGTGTGTGTGACTGTGTGTCAGCAAAGGGCTGGAGGCTGTTATGTGAAGAATAGTATCTCAAGGAGATATAAGAGAACTCCAGAGAGTAGAGCAAGAGAAGGAAACCAGTGTCTGGCCCACCTTGCGCGTGCCTGACACACACTGGCTGACGTCTTGCCCCCCATGACCTGACACACACTAGCCAGCACCTGGTCCTTGCCCTGACACACACTGGCCAGCCACTGGGCCACTTTTCCCATGTACTGACACACACGGGAACTGACTGGTCCTCTTGGTCTGCTCTAAGCCTGCAGATCTTGCTTCTAGAAAGGAATTTGATGGGCTCATCCACACTGCAACATCAACAATTATATGCTAGAGTACATGACATTTATAATGTTCAAAGAAATATAGCTACAGCTGCGGAAAATGTTTAGTAAAGTAGTAGACTAGTATTGCCTTTCAAGAATAATAACAATGATGGTCGTAATGTATGGTTTATATTAAAAATGTGAAAGACAGTTATGTAAGCTGTACATACGTTACCTCTTTTATTCTAATAACAACACTTTGAGGTGGATAACAGTATTCCTATATTACATGTATGAATCTTCGGAAAAGTCTCCCCAAAATTTCTGAAATCATTGTGTCTAGTTAATTAGCAAGATCTTATAACTCACCTAATATTTTTTTAGAGGAGTGGGAATTGTTGACTTCATAGTTCACTATTTATGCAAAAAGAAAACATTTCACAGAAAACGCAGGCATACTGTAATTAACTTACTTAAATGTTAGAAAATGATAAAGCTTTTAAACTCTAGGAAATAAAATAAAAATTTCACCCAGAGGTACTAGAAAGCAAGCAAAAGCAGACAGACATTAAATGGAAGTCTACTCTTCTTCCAGAAGGAATAGGGTGAGTCTACCAGATGTGTGATTGGAGTTCCAAAAGGGGAGAAGAGAAAAAGGAACATCAAAAAACAGTGGCAAAGGTTCTCCAAAGTTGGTGAAAACCAAGTTGCTGAAAACATAACATAAAGGGAAAACTTTGAAATCAGTCAAAGAAAAAAAAATGACACGTCATAAACAGGGTTTTCAAAATACAAATGACTGCAGACTTCTCCCAGGAAATGATAGAGGACATGAGACCATGGATAGACACTTTGGAGTGCTAACAGAAAAAGCTGTCATCCCAGAAATCTATATCTGTTGCAAATAGCTTTCAGAAAGAAAAATGTGATACAGACTTTTACAGACAAGTATAAACTAAGACAGTTCATCATCATCAGGACAGCAGTAGAAGAAAGGCTGTGGAAATGTCTTAAGAAACAGGGAATCATATCACTTGAAATTATACCACATTGAAACCCAGATCTTTGGAAAGAACAAAAAGCACCGAAAATAGTAAATAGGTGGATAAATGTCATACATACGTTTTTCCTCCTAATTTTTAATATATATATATTCATCTTATTAAAAATCAAAAACCTGTGTTGTGTGAGTTTTACAACAGTAACATATAGGAGAACTTCAGCAGGAAGGAGGGGCAGTGGTGTGAGTGGATTTACTGGATGGGGCTTCTTAACTTGAACATGAAATGGTACTCCTTCAACACCGAGTAAACTACAAAAGTTTAGAACTACCCATTGCAATTTCTAGAGTGGCCACGAGAAAATATTGTAAAGAGGTTTAACTAAATTAAATAGATAAATAAAAACAATGTTTTAAATGTGATATCCTAAACTGATAGAAAATCATGGGTAAAAATGAACAAATTCCTTCAAAAAGCAACATATCAAAATTGATGAGATTCATAGAAAAATTTAATATTATAATTATCGAAACTTTCTTCCAAAGAATGCTTCATCCCAAGATAGGTTCACTGGCAAATTTCATCAAACATTTAAGGGACACATAATACAAATCTTCTACAAGCTTTCAAGAAAATCAAACAGAAAAAAATTCCAATTAGTTGAATAAAATGATACTTTCCCTGATAACGCAACCTTCCATATTGACAGCAAAAGAGTAAAATAACATTATCCTTTATATAGGTAAAGCAAAAATCTTTGGGACTATTCAGTATCCATTCATCCAGTAGCTCTCAGGTGGCATGAATAGAAGAGCAGATCTTCAATTTGATGAAAGGAATGCATAGAATCCTTAAAGAAAATTAAGCAGAAAAAAATTCCAATTAGTTGAATAAAATGATACTTTCCCTGATAACAAAAGGAGGCAAAGTTATTACAAGCAAAGAACATTATAAACCCCTCCCTCATAAACACAGATGCAAAAATTCTCTACAAACAATCAGCAAATCAAACTCATCAATGCATGTTAAATCTACATGATGACTGAGTGGGAAATCTTATGTGGAATGCAAAGTTGGTTTAACATTTTAAAAAGTGAACGCAACCTTCCATATTGACAGAAAAAGAGTAAAATAACATTATCCCTTAAATAGGTAAAGCAAAAGTCTTTGGGACTATTCAGTATCCATTCATCCAGTAGCTCTCAGGTGGCATGAATAGAAGAGCAGATCTTCAATTTGATGAAAGGAATGCATAGAATCCTTAAAGTTAGCATGATATTTAAAGGCAAAGACTAACCCTTTTTCTCCCATAAGATCAGTAAGGAGACAAGTGTGTCTGCCTGCACCTTTTTACTCAACATTGTATTGGAAGTCCTGCCTGATGCAATAAAGAAAAACCAACACAAGGCAAATGCATGAGAAAGGAGATGATACATCACTCTGTATTCATAAATGGTGTGGTTGTTTTTATGTAGAATATATTACAGTGTCTCTAGAACAAGTACTCGAACCAGTAAGTGCATTTAGTACTCGAACCAGTAAGTGCACAGCTATAAAAATTAATGATGTTTCTATATAATAGCAGAAAATAACTTAAAATAAAGCTGTAAAATGAAAAAACTGCATGATGACAATATCAAACATACCCAAAATAGTAAGAGTAATTTTAAGAAAAGAGATGTGATACCTTTACACTGAACACTAAAAAATATGGCTGACAAACATTAAAGAAAGTCACATAAATCATAAATAATATGTCATAAAATCCCATAATTCAATAATGAACCATAAAACAAGACATTATAAATGGGCAAAAAAATTAAAACAAAATTACATAAGGAAGATACATATAGAGCCAATAAGCACCTGGAAAAGTACTCAAAATCACTATCATTAGACAAATGCAAATCAAAACCACCATGGTACACTGTTATACCGCCACTAGAATGGTTAAATCCATAAATTATTTGTGGTGCTATTAAACAGTGCAACTGCCTTTGCAGAACATCTGGCAATTTCTTACAAAGCTAAACATACAGATACTCTGTGCTCTTCCTGAGTTGCTGAGCACAGAGAGGTGGCCCACGTAGTTCTTTTCCTTATTGGCTTAGAATAATTTAAAAAATCACTTTTGTTACTCAAGTCTTCCTCTTCTGAAGTCCACGATGCCCTCCATATGCCTTTGCTCCTAATCCCATGGCTACCATCTTCTGCTGTAGAGATATACCCTGGCAATTACACTGCGACGAGTCCATGCGCTTTGTGTTTATTGGTTACCCTGAACAATACCATGGCATCCTGGTACCGGTGTCTTGACCTCAACTGTGATGACTTATCATGAAAGGCTTGCCAACTGGCACAGCCCATTGCAGACCGTGCCTGTAGTTGGAAAGCTTTCTCTGTGACCTGCGGATCTTAATCTGGTCATGTCCCAACTTCACATCTAGATTAGGCTGTTCTGGCTCTTTGCTCTCACTGTAGTCTTTGATCCTTCACATCTGCTCATTTTCTGGGCCTTTGTTTTTGTTTTTTGTTTGTTTGTTTGTTTTTTCTCACTCGTTAGGAGAAAAACACCAAACCTTGAAACTGGGGACGTCCCACAATTGCTTGTTCAATTGAGTGGAATCCACTTACATCTCAGGGTTGTCTGGGCCTGGCGAACTGTCATCTCCAGGACCCCTGCCTGGTGCCGGAGTCTCGCACTTCTCAGCCTGCACTGCATTCCTGAATGCTTAGTAATGATACTGACGGTTGGTCATGATATCTGTGCTTAGTCATGATATCTGTGCTTAGTCGTGATACCTTTGCTTAGTGGTGATACCCGTGCGTGGTCGCGATTCCCATGCTTGGTCTTGATACCCACGCGTGGTTGTGATACCCATGCTTGGTTGTGATACCCGTGCTTAGCTATGACATCTGTGCTAGTCATGATATGCGTACATAGTTGTGATACCTGTGTGTAGCCGTGATACCTGTGGTATCCCCTGTTCCCTCTTCCACCTTGCTGAAAGTCTATGTTGTAAGCCCATGCATGTAACTGATTGCACACAACGGCCACTGCCGTGACTCTCAGGGAGCCCTGCCTGCAGTGCAAGAGTCCTAACTCCCATCTCAGGCTCTGCTCTTCCTCTGTCCCCCAGTCTCTTCTGATGTTTGCAAACTCCCGTCTCACCCCCTGTCTTCTCTGAGCAGAATAGCGGCTCTCTGTGATTAGCACCACCGTCAGTGTCGGACTCCTTCTTGGCTCGCCATCCACAGAGGATCAGGTTTATCAGTCACCCTCTACCATGGGTTTTTAGCATCTTTTGCACGAACTACCTCCCCCTTCAAGAAAGTTACTCAGATCTCTTGTCTTAAAAAAACAAATACTCCTTTCTTTTTCAAAAACTGTTTTCCGTGGTACCCCTGCCCCCCACTTCTGTCGTTAGTGAGTTGAGAGACAGTCTGCACGTACCACTTTCTTCAGCTGAATCCTCAGTCCCTGGCCCCCAACCATTGGTGGTAACTGCTCTCAGGAAGGCCCCTTGTGACCATTCAAAAGGTCAGTGCTTTCTTTCTCCATTTTCTTCCAATGTGAATTGCCAAGATATGAGACATTCTTAAAAATCACACCTTTGACATGGCTTCAATGCCTCAGCCTTACCTGGACTCCATATTTATTTGTTTATTACTTGGATTCTTGTATATTGTTCTTAAACTTTTTTTTGAGTCAGAGTCTCACTCTACCACCCAGCCTGAGTGCGGTGGTATGCTCACAGCCACCACAGCCTTGACCTGCTGGGCTCAGGAGATCCTTCCGCCTCAGCCATCCAAATAGCTGGAACCACAGGCGTTCACCATCACACCTGGCTAATTTTTGATTTATTGTAGAGACAAGGTCTCACCAAGTTACCCAGACTGGTTTTGAATCCCTGGGCTCAGGCAATCCTTTCATCTCTGCCTCCCAAAATGCAGAGATTACAGGCGTCAGCCACCATGCCAGTTCTTTTGTGTTGTTAATAAAATTTTCTTAACTGCTATGCTGTTTTCTTTCTTCACTTTCTTCTCCTTCATCGTGCTCTTCTTTTCTTTCTTTTTTTATTTTTTTGAGTTGGAGTCTCAGTCTGTCGCCCAGACTGGAGTGCAGCGGCCGCTCCCAGCCACCGCAGCCTCGACCTCCTGGGCTCCGGCGATCCTTCCACCTTAGCCTTATGAGTAGCCGGAATTACAGACATGCGCTACCACGCCCGGCTAATTTTTTTGGTTTATTGTAGAGATGAGGTCTCGCTGCCCAGGCGGGTCGCGGGCTCAGGCAATCCACTCACCTCAGCCTCCCAAAGGCGCGGGATGACAGGCTGAGCCACCGAGCCCGGCTGTGCTCCTCTTTTCAAAGGGGATAGTGGCTGGCCGTACCAACTGGGCTCACCCTGCTTACCTCTCCCTAGAAAGAAATGACATGCTTTTAAATGAAGAACTTGTTTAAAATGCAAGAAAAATCAATTCAGAATTTAGAATTGAATATATTTTATTTGCTGATGGCTAAGGTAATATTTCTCTCTCTATACCTACATAAATTACATAGGTGTGTGCGCACGCACACACACACCGACACACACACATACGAGACACACACACATATTGTGTTTACGAGACAATAGAAATCGAGCAATCCCATGTGGTGCTTGACCACAGCACGCACGTAACTCGATCGTCTCCCACGCGTCTGTCTCTCGCTGGCCCCGGAGAGGCTCTTTCTTCCTCGCCCTGCCTCGCCCGGGACCGCTCTGTCCACGTCTGCCGTCATCCTGCTTCCTCCGTCTGTTCCACCGTGTCCCATTCTGAGGGAAATACTAGTTCTCTCTCATTTACAGTCCTTTGGCTGGGACCTATAGAACCTGAGTGCATCCAGCTGAGCCTTGTCGTCATCACCTGCAGAGCCCGGCCCCTCGACCCCTGAAACCACCGCCATTTGTCTGTATACTTGCTACTGCGCAAGCCAAGGAATTCTTTCCCTCCGCTCCCACCCAATCTTGCCCAGCCATCGAGGTGCAGAGGCAGAGCTGCCTCCCGGGAGCAGAGGCTGCCTCACCGACTCCGGCTCTCCAGGTGTCCAGGATGGAGTGAGAACAAGCTGACTTTCCGCTCAGGGACCAGATGGATCCCCTCCGCTCACCACGTCAGCTTCAGGTTCTGCCTCAGTTTTCAAGATGCTCCATGAACTGGACCAGCTTAGGGATCTGACTTATTTCTATTCCAACTCGCAGCACTCGTTTCCTCCCAGAGATCTCGCTGCCCCAGCACCGCAGGGCGGTCCCTGTCTGGCCCCTTCTTCAAGGGGGCGATTTCACCTCTGGGCCCTTCCTGCCTTCTTTCTTCACTATTAATCCGATTTCATCACCACTAATCTTATGCATTATTCAAGCTCCAAGTCACCAAATAACAATCTCCCCACGATGGCACCCTTCTCATCTCCCCTTTCTTTGGTAACTAACTCTGCACCATCAAGGGGTACTTGGGCAAAACTGTTATTGTACTTTTTTCCAATTAAATTGTACAATTTCTGCTGTCAGGTGCTTTATTAAATAAAGCTATTTATTGACAGAAGGGAAGTAGACTTATATTTGATTGCACGCTTACAGTGCCTGAAATATTGTTCTTCAGAGCGTCTGCTGGGTGCCAGATGCTATCTTAAATTCATTTAATCCTCACCACCACACTCTGCAGTTGTTGTTATTAAATCCATGTAATAAATGAGAACTGAGGTTCAGGGAGGTGAAGTCTCCAAGGTCATACAGCTAATCAAAACCAGCCATGTTTGGTTGCAAAGCCCATAATCCTTCAATTATACCTGGCAGATTCCAAATGCCCATGAAGAGATTGTTTTAAATAAAAAGACTTTGAGTTCTTTAATATGTGAAAGATTTGTATGTAAATATTCTGCCTAACTTTGCGTCTACGTTCTAAAAGAATCGTCTTTACTCTGGTGGCTTTGTTGGCAGTGAATATTTGTTCTGGCCTGTTCTGTACTGCTCCAAATTGCCGTTGCACCATGGAACACTCCATGCTGTCAAAGTCCGGGTTTGTATTATTTGGTAAAGACCGTAAGATCAAATGTTTGATAACAAGCCATAGTCAAGATATGCTAGAAATATTTCATCTCATAATGCCAAGCAGCAAAATAATACAACTTGAACATGTGAAAATTTGTTAGTGCTCTTTGGATGAGATTTTTAAAAATTGGTGTTTTACTAATGAGGTCTTTTTAAAGGGAACGTTACAACATTTACATCATAGAAAATGTGAAAAATACCAAACAGGAATAAGGCCAACGAAATCCTAAGAAAACTTCCAACTGTACTTTGTGCAAATAGCATATGTTTTCACCCTTAAGGTGAAGGAAAAAATGGAGAGAATGTCACAAAACAACAGCCAAAGTCATAGGAGCAAAAATCACGGGGTCAGGGAGGTGGTATTTGACTACCTTGGCAAGAAATATTTCTATTAGTAATAAAAGTATAGAAAAAATAAACCATGTGCAACAGAAATGCTTTGGCCATGGAGTTATTAGGTTTAAGACTTCCCCACAGACAATGTCAGTGTGTCTGACTGACACTGCACTCCAGACTCCTACAGTGGGCGAATGAAGGAATTGAGAGCGTTTTGGAGACTCCATTTGGCTTGGCAGCCAGAGGACTGTGTTTTACTTAGAAGGTTGATGTCACCACGCAAAGCCACCAGAGCTTGTCACGCGTGCATGCTGGGCCACCTTCCTTTTCAAGGCTTACCCCCCATGCTCCCCAGGAAGCAGCATGGGTTTGCCTTTCCTTCCCAGGCTGAGCACCTTCTGAGGCTGTGGGAATGATGCTCGCTGGGAAACATGTGAGCTGAAGGCCCGTGGGGTCCTCCCACACCTGGAACACTGGCCTCAGGCTCAAGGTCCCAGGGCACCCCACCAAATGCCCAAGGTGCTTTGCTTCCAGTGACTTCCCAGCTATCAATCCACGAACGCGGGAACTGCTGTTTCTGTCATCTTGCATTCTTCCTGTCCTTCTGGTGGGTGCAGGAGACTTTTTCTTCTTTTTTTTCCTTTATTTTTCTTCAAAAAGCCGGGCTCGGTGGCTCAACCTGTAATCCTGCGCCTTTGGGAGGCTGAGGTGAGTGGATTGCCTGAACCCGCGGGTTCGAGACCCGCCTGGGCAGCGAGACCTCATCTCTATAATAAATCAAAAAAAAAAAAAATCAGCCGGGTGTGGTAGCGCATGCCTGTAATTCTGGCTACTTGGAAGGCTGAGGTGGGAAGGATCACCGGAGCCCAGCAGGTCAAGGCTGCGGTGGCCTGAAGCGGCCACTGCACTCCAGTCTGGGTGACAGAGTGAGACTCCAACTCAAAAAAAAGAGAAGAAGACAAGGCCTCAAGTTAGAAAACAAAAAGTCACTTAGTGGATATCTGGACACTGTGTGACAAACAGGAACTTTCTCTGTGTGAATAAGGGGAGAAACAAGACAGCGATGACAAAAAAACCTAACTTCCTGTCAACAGCCTTCCTTTAGCTCTGCTGAGATCCATTAGCAGCTGTGAAGTGTGAAAATTAAGAGCTAAAGCACAGACACTTTAGGGCCGAGAATGTGGTGAGCTTCCACGTGATCTTACCATGCTCCTTTTTATTCCATCCAACATGGTGTGTGTGCTGGTTTTTAAAGGATGTCTTCGCCGGGTCTGATGAAGGAGCTGGCCCGGCTGAGTGGGTTGCACCGGGTCTCTTTCCACGAGCATCCTTCTGAGGGCCGGGAAGGAAGCAGGTGTTTTCCGTCCCAGCCCAGGTCGGAGGGCCCCGCGACTCCCTTGCTAACCGCAGGCTCCAGGCCGCAGCCGTGTACCCGCTTCTTCCACCTTCAGAGACACGGCGACGTGTCATCCTTCAAACCCTGTCTTGTTGACACAGCTTGCTTCAGCTGTTCACACAGCACATTATTTGTCCTGAAACCGAAGGCACAGCAGCTCTTTGTCGAGTGACTGAGAGGAGCCGCTGCTTTCTGGATGGTGCTCGTAACCGAGCGTGCCGCCGCGTGGGCCTAAGAACATCCCACACATGTGTTTGCCTCTTCCCGTCCCAGCTGTCGACGGTGTTTCCACTGCTGTGTTAGCTGAGATGGGCCTGCCGTGCTGTCAAAGCCTCAGATCAGGACCGGCTTCCTTCCTGGACTGCACATGTAGCCTTTCCAACGAAGGGTCAGACATCAAGCAGATGGGCAAGCAGGCCGATTCTGTGGGACTTAGAGCCACCCCTGTGCCTGGCTGTCATCGCCTTGGAGTGACAGAATGCTTCCTGTGTAATACAGGTCTCCTCATCATTAAGGCAACCTACTCAGGTTATGTGCCACCAGGCACATCGTCTTGGGCGCTCGCCCGGACCATGTGATGGGTGTGACAAGGCCCAGGCAGCCAGGCGCCGTGGGCAGAGAACCACCCTGGCAAGGCCTATGCCCGGTCTCGTCCCCACCATATGCAAACTACATAACCAAGCAAATCCTCATGGAGACTTGGCTTCCTTATCTATGGAGAAAGCGCCAACCCATCTCCAAGGCTCATTTAAGTCTTAAAATTCTGTTTTCTCTAAATCAACGCTAGGCAGTCAAAGCTACAAACCAGGACATTTTCATCTAATCATTTTCCAAAGGAGGACTGATACTTTTCTGTTATTTATTTATGTACTATTATTTTGAGCATGTGGGGTCCAATTCCGGATTAGGCATACAAGTGGTCATCGTGCCGGTAAAGTTTGGGCCTCCCTCTGGTCCCCACTTTCCCGGTTTGAGATCAGGTTCCCTGATTGATGCCGTGTCCCTTCCCCAACCCCAGAAAGGCCAGTACTTTTCAAAGGCAAAGTCCATGTGTCTAATTTTCTCTGCTCTTCTAAAGGTGGCATGTTCACAGCAAAAATTTGCCATGAAAAGCGGGCAGTTTCACATCATCAGCCTGCTCTTTCTTCTCATTCCACTCTGACTGTTCAGGTGCAGGTTCTGGACGTCTTCGGGTAGAGCGTTTGGTCTTTTGGCTACCTGCCCTTCTCCCAGCCTCCCCCACCCAATCCCTTTATGCCACGGCCAGACTTCTCTTTAAGAAAGCGTTTCATCCTTTTATCCTCCTTTTCCAGGGAATGATGTGCTTCTCTGGTGCTTGTCAAATCAAGTCCAACTCTTTGGTCTAGCCTTCAGGGCCTTCGCTGTATAGGATCAAAATAAATGCCTGTGAATTATCCACCAGAGCCAGGTCAGTCTCCGCACTGACCGAGCACCCCGACCTCTGCGGTTACTTCCCCTTGTGTCACTGACGTGCCCTGGGGTCCCTCTCTCTACACATCACGGGTTCTGCTTGTCCTTCAAAGCCCAGGACAAACCTCTCTGGGCTGCCTTGTCCTCGCACCTCACAGGGCTCCCCATGTCCATGGCCTCTCTTTATATAAGTACTCAAAAGCGGTCTTTTATGGTGTCAGAAGTTGTTTCTCCTTCCCACCCAGATTTGGAACCAAATGAAACAAACGAGCTTGGATCACCACCCTTATTACAAGAAAACGTTGAATGAAGCTGTGCCTTAAAGCTCAGTGCATTTGGCCTTCATTACACTGAGCTTGGCCTTTATTATTGCAGCCCACGATTGATGGCTACACCTGACAGTCCAGCTGATCAGAGTGCACGCTCCTGCCAGCAGGCAGATGGGACGAGACCAAACCAGGAAGAGGGGCTGGGCTCCTTCTCCCAACTCCCCGACTGGATGAGCCTTGCCTCCACCCCTGGGGTCAGAGGGAAGTTGAGCTAGTATTCGAGGTGGCATTCCTCCATGTAGCAACTCGGGGGAGAAGATGAGGTGTGTTTTGCTCTCACTGTCGTGTGTGTCCTCGTGCCAGGGTCTTGCCACCTGCTGAAGCCTGGATTGCCCGTTGGGGAGACATAGACAGGGTAGCGGAGACAGCATCCTCCCAGAGAGCTCTCCAGGGGACACTCAGGTCTCGTGTGTCCTTGGGCCGTTCTGTGACACAGGAACAGGATCTCTAGCGGGTTGGTCTTCTCACGGGCATTGTTCAGTTTCAGGCTGCCCTGTAGCCGAAGACGACATGGAACTACCTGGTGGTGACTGGGCAAACACTGAGTAGAGTGTTTCACGGCCAGATGGGGCAACGTGGATTTTTTTCTGTGCGTATCATGGGGGTGAGAATAGCGGTGATGGTAGATGTTAACTTGGATTATATATTTCAGCATTTTGAATTTCAACTATTGGTTGTTAGTATAGAGGAATAAAGTGATTTTTTAAATAGATTGATGTTGTATACACCAACGTGGCTAGACTCCCTTAATTCTGGCAGGTTTTAGACTCATTGGGAGTATGTACATACACAATCACATTCTCTGTGAATAGGAAATGTGTCACCGATTCTTTTCCAATCTGGACTCCTTTCTTTTTTTGCCTTGTAGCACCAAGACTGCCCGTGTGAAGCTGAGTGGCAGCGGTGAGAACGGAAGAAGCCTTCTCTTGTTCCCCAGCTTAGGGCCAGAAAAGGAAGTCTTCCATTACAACACTGGCTGCAGACCCTTTGCAGAAGCTCTATGGCAAGCTATGGACATCCTTTCTGTTCCTGGTTGGCTGAGCGTTTTTAATCATTCACAGAATATGGAATTTTGCCAAGTGCTTTTTCTGCAGTTTTTGAAATAACCGTATAGTGTTTCTTATGTAGTCTACTAATATGATGAAATACACTGGTTGACATTCAAAGATTAACCCAGTCTTGCTTTCACAGAAGAAAACCTGCTTGATTATGGTGTATTATCCTTTTAGAGTGCTCGTAAATTCAGTTTGCTCGTGTTTTGTTTCGAAATTTGCATCAATATTAATCAGGACTTTGGGCTGCACTTTTTTCCCTTTCTTGTAGTATCTTTGTCTGGCTTTGGCATCGGATAATGCTGGCCCCATAAGACGAGTTCGGAAGTTGCTGTGGTCTGAATGTTTGTGCCCCCACCCCAAAATTTATATGTTAAAATCCTACCCCCCACCCCAAATGATGGTATTATGAGGTGGAACCTCTTGGGAGGTGATTAACTCATGAGGGCAGAACGTCCATGAATGAGATCCGTGCCCTACAACAGTCACTCTGGGGCTCGTCTGCCCTGTCACAGTGTGAGGACACAGCTAGAAGGCACTGCCCATGCCCCACCTCCACAGGTGTGGACTCTGCGGCTGCTTTGATTTGCTCAACCTCCACAGCTGTGAGAAATACATGTTGAGCCGCCCCGCTTATGGCCTTTTGTTTTGGCACTCTAAAGGGACGAGGATGGGGGTGATCCCTCCTCTTTAATTTTTTTGGAAGAGTTGGAAAGGGACTGGTGTCAACTGCTCTTTAAAGGTTTGGTAGAAGTCACAAGAAAAGACATTGAGTTCTGGTCTTGTCTGTGATGAAATGTTGATGACTGATTCTTCAGACTCATTCTTGGTCCGTTCAGGTTTTCTGTTTCTTCAAGATTCAGTCTTGGTAGGTGATGCTTCCAGGAATTTGCCCGCTGCTTCTGGAGTTTTCAACTTGTTGGCATATATTTATGGATAGCTGCCTCTTGGATCTTGCGTTTGTCTGTTCTGTCAACTGTAATGTCACCGCTTTCATTTATTATTTAATTTATTTGGGTCTTCGCTCTTCTTTTTGTAGACCAGCCATAGGTTTTTCAATTTTACTTATCTTTTCAAAAAAAATCAACTCTTAGTTTCATGGATCTTTTCTGTTATTTTCCTAGTCTCTCTCATTTATTTCAGCCCTGGTCTTTATTATTTTATTCTTTCGGATTTGTTTGGGTTTAGTTTGTTCTTCTTTTTCTTATCCCTTGAGTTGTAAGCAATCCAATTTATAATAACACCAAAAATAAAATACTTAAAAATAAATGTATACAGGGATCTGTTTACTGAAAAACATAAAATAGTAATGAAAGAAATTGAGAACATAAATAAATAGAAAAAATTCTGTGTTCATGAATAAAAGAATTCATAGTGTTAACATCTCTACTCTACCCAAAGTATTCTACAGATTCAATATAATTCCGATCAAAATTCTAATGGCATTTTTCACAGAAATAGAAAAAAAAAATCTAAAATTCACATAGAGTCACAAAAGAACCCCAAATAGCCAAAGCAATCTTGAACACGAACAAAGTTAAGATTTCATACTACCTCTTTACAAAATATTCTATAAAACCACAATCATCAAAACAGCATATACTGTCTTAAAAAACAGACATACGGTCCAACAGAAAAGAACAGAAAAACCAGAAATAAACCCTCACATTTTTAGTCAATTGATCTTAGAAAAAGATGTCAAAAACACACAAGGGGGAAAGAAGAGACAGTCTCTTCAATAATTGGTGCTAGCAAAACTGGATATTCATATATACACAAGAATGAATGTTGGCTCATCTCACACCACACATCTCCAAACACAATACTAAAGGAACTAAAATAAGAAATTTAAAATATGGAACTGCAAAACTGCTAGGAGAAAACACAGGAAAAAAGTTTCTTGACATTGGCACTAGCCATGATGGCATTTTGGCTATGACTTCAAAGTGCAAGCAGCAAAAGCAAACACAGATACATGAGACAGCGTCAAACTAAAAAGTCCCTTGCAGCAAAAGAAACAATCACCAGAGTGAAAAGCCTGTCTATGGACTAGAAGAAAATATTTTCAAACCATATGTTCAGTAAGGGATTAATATTAGTATGTAAAAGAAACTCAATTGCAAAAAAATTTGACATAATTAAAAAACAGGAGAAGGCCCTGAGTAAGCATTTCTCAGGGAAGACATACGCAAGGCCGACAGGTACTGGAAAGCTGCTTGGCAGCATATCACCAGGGAAATGCCAACTGAAGCCATCATGAGACACTGCCTCACGCCTGTTAGAACAGGATTATCCAAAGGACAAGTGTCCAAGAGGATGCAGAGCAAATGAAACTCGTGTGTACTGTGAGCGGAAATATAGATTGGTGCAGCCATTGTGGAAAACTGTGAAGTGTCCTCAAAACAAAAGAACTATGACCATAGGATCCAGCAATCTCACTTCTGGGTATACATAGTCAGCCTGAAATAATCTAAAAGATGAGAATCCAGTTTTAAAGTCTCTGAGCAAAAACCAAAAAGCTGGAGATAGCCATTCAGGAAACACACAGAGACATGGAGTCAGTGCTCTGAAGTTAAAAGTGAGGGTCTTGCAGAAAATAGACATTTAGTAGAATTAAAACATTTTCTATACAAGGATGGTCTGTGAGTCACAGCAATTTGAATAGTTGCGGCTTGGTTGCTTTCTTTCTTTTATTTTTGTTCAGTTTTTAAAAAAATTCCCTTTCCAACTTCATAGAGCGCATTTAGCTTTCTACCATGGACGATGTCACAGTCCTGAAGTCTGTGTGTGAGGGAGGAAGGGGGAAAGTCAGTTGACAGTGAAGGCCAGCCGTCAGAGGGAAGGGTCTTTCCCGGTGCTCTTCGGTCCTCTACCAGAACCATGCAGGCAGGGATGACGGCTAGTCTGCAATCGGAGAAGCAAAGGCTACGGCTGCCAGGCTACAGCCGCCTGCTCCCGGACTCAGGGCCCACCGTCCCATCTCCTTAATAAAGCTCTAGAGGCCTGGATGCTGAATGGCCCATTTTCACAGTGTTCAAAGGAAATGAGTCCAGTGTCCGGAAGAGCTCTCTGTGCTCTCACGTTCGCTGCCATATTATTCACGATAACCAGCATATGGTCTATCGGTAGCTGAATGTATCAAGAAAAGGTGGTTTACATGATACAATGGAATTCTGATTCAATTTTAAAAGAAAGGAAATCGCGTCATTTACTACGGCATAGATGAACCCAGAGGACGTTAAGCTGAGTAAAATAAGCTAAGCCAGAAAAACAGACACAGCACGATCTCACTTACACGTGTATGCGGGACTAAGAAGTTGCATTCCAAGGAGCAGAGAGTAAGGATGGTGACTGCCAGGGACCGGGAAGGAAGAAAGAGCAAAGAGATGGGTGAAGGGTACAGTGCTTCAGCCATGCGGCATGAGTCAGTTCTATCTAACGGGCTAAAAGAGTAGAACTTGAATGTCCTCAACACACACACACACACACACACGCGCGCGCGCACACACACACACGTACACACAGCAACTATGGGAGGCAGTGAATATGTTAAGTATGTTATGTAGTATGATTGTGGTAGTCATTTCACCATGCATGACAATTAAGTTCATGAGCTCATCCAAGAAAAAGTGCCTCATACCTCACTGCTGAATGTCAACACGGTCGCCTTTGAAGTAGCTCCCTTGGGAAGCTTTGCACCAGCACTTGCATCTAGTTTCTATGTCACAGCAACTTTAGAACGGTTTTTCTGGAATGGCCATCCAAGCTGTTGTCACGAGGATGTCAGAGTTTGAATTAGAACAACAAACAAACATCAGATCTCTTATTAAACGTGGCAAGAGTGGAAGTGAAATCAGGGGCATGTTAGTCCGAGTTTATGGGGATGATGCCATGAAGAAAACGGCAGTGGACACATGGATTAAACGTTTTTCTGAGGGAGAGAAAGCGTCTCTGAAGAAGAGAGGTCAGGATGGCCAGGAATGAGCAGAACTGACTAACACGTTACAAGAATTCATCTAATTTTGTGTCAAAATCATCGGCTGACTGTGAGAAACATAGCAGACCAGATAAAAATCAAGAAAGAAACAGGAAAAGTTTAACTGAAAATCCTGGCCTGAGAGAGGCGTGTGCAAAAATGGTCCCAAAGGAGCTCTTGCCTCACGGCAATGTGCCAGCTCACACAGCACCGTCTGCGAGGGAGTGTTTAGCCGGCAAACAACTGTATTGGAATGCCCTCCCTGCTCACCTGACCTGACCCTCAATAACTTTTATCTTTACCCCGAAATAAAGGAAATATTGAAAGGAAGACATTTTGATGACATTTAGGACATCAAGTATGATGACAGCTCTGATGGCCATCCCAAAGTGTTCCAAAATTCCTTTGACAGGAGGACTAGGCACTGGCATCTGCTCATTGCTTTCCAAGGGGAGCACTTCTAAGGCGACCACAGCGTTATGTTGTAAGGATGCAATGAGGTAGGCAGCATTTTTCAAGGACTAGTTCGCGAACTTAAAGGTCAGTCCCGTAAATGTATACAAAAGTATCAAGTTGTAGACCTTAAGTGTATACAGCTTTTCTGTCAATTATATCTCAAGAAACCTGGAAGAAGCGGGGGGAGAAAAAAAAGAAAAAGCCGGGTTCGGTGGCTTAGCCTGTAATCCCGCGCCTTGGGAGGCCGAGGTGAGTGGATTGCCTGAGCCCGCAGGTTCGAGACCCGCTGGACAACTTGGCGAGACCTCATCTCTACAATAAATCAAAAATCAGCCGGGCGTGGTAGCGCGCGCCTGTAGTTCCAGCTACTTGGAAGGCTGAGGCGAAAGGATGGCCGGAGCCCAGCAGGTCGAGGCTGCGGTGGCCAGGAACAGCCACTGTACTCCAGTCTGGGCGACAGAGTGAGGCGCAGACTCAAAAAAAAAGAAAGCCAAAAGTTTTCTTTGTGTGTGTGTTTTCTTCGGAACAAATTCCTCTAAATCAAACACTGATATTTCAGTCGAGAGTGGGGAGACATGGGAATAAGCTGGTAAGCTGGTGGTCTTCTTGGTAAGGACATTTTTAGTGAGAAATAAGGCAGAAAAATTCCTCCCATCTTACATTTATGACATTGACATATTCAATTTATGAATTCACCCAGGTATCCTTTAACTCAACAACAAATGTATTGCTTTGGAAAAGGTATACATTGTGTACAAATGCAGAATAATTTGAATATTTGTATGCAGGGTAAAAATACATTTGCTTTATTTTATTTTTTGCCTCTCAATTAAAAAAATGACGTACAAATGGAATTTCTTTCAAGATTAAAAAAAAAATTTCTCCCCTTTCAGTATTTTGCTGGAATTCATGAGAATCCAGTAACATTGCAGAATCTTTTTTTGCATTCTTTCTTAGCATGAGATAAATACTTCTTTAAACATTCCAAGTTCAGGGTAATTTGTTTAGTGTTTTATCTGTACAGGCTCATTTCACTTCTTTGTTTAGCTGGTGAGTCTCTAATTTCAATTGGAATATTGGCCACTCAAGATCACAGTGTGACTCACATCACTTGCATCAATTCCTTTGGTCTCAGGGTTGTTTGTTTTGAAGTCACCAGGAGCAGCGGAAGCTTCAGTAATTGCTGGACTGAAAGAGTTAACTTTCGAGGCTGAGCTGCTCTCAGGGTTCTGACTGTACCCAGGGCTGATTATTTCTATGTTGCAATGAAGCAATAATGATCAAAGCATGGGGAATTTCTTGGGGATTCATGACTGGCTGGCTTTGCCTCGGGCCATTAACCCCCGTCATTAATTCCCCTGGAAATGCATTGTGCTGAGGTCATTATTGTTAATAACAGGGCGGTATGAAAACATTTGCACACACTCTGGAGTAAAACTGTTGATTATTTTCTGCCCATACAAGTTTTGTGATTAAAAAACTCAAGAGTGATGAAGTCTGGCCAAGAGAGAAAAATAAATTATTGTTCAGTATGGAGGAAAATGATATATGTAATCTATATATGTGACATGATAGTATGTGTCTATATGCACATACGCGTTTCTATAAAAATGTTTTACATGATTCCATGAGCAAGCATTCTATATTTTCTATCCTGGACTATATATGCATTTTTAAGTTTATTAATATGTTACATAACAGTTGAAGAGTTTAAAGACCATCATTTTAAATTAGAGCTGCATTCTTAATTATGAAAAACAAATACACTTTTTTCTCCTATTATACATCTGTTCCTTTTTAATATCACAGGGGGAATGAACATGAATACAGTTCTATCTGAAAAGTAATTCCCAATTAACAACCAATCAGAAATCTACTTTTTTCCCTCTCCCCGTAATAATTCATTACAAGAATGGCATGTAACTATGACATTCGTAGCTTTTAAAAAATATCCTGTATACATATTGCTGTACTTCTCGCTAAAAGAGCAACCACGATGTAAGATAGAAGATGGTTTGGAGGAGTTAAATAGCAAAGCAACCTAAACTGTGTCTTAAAATTCCAAGGGCCAGGCACTAATCAAAGAACCCTCAGTAAAGTTCTCAGAAAAGCTTCTCAATGGGGAAGCTGGCCGCCCTCAGGGAGAAGAGGCAGAGGAGACACCGTAACCACACTGGAATTCCAGCCAACGAGAAACTCTGTCTTACCTCCCTTCGCCTGTAAATGAGGCTGTGTCTGTGCCAGGTCTCAGCTGGTCACTGCTGAATTTTGTTACCCGTAATTCCGAGTATGACCAGGGCTCACGACGCTCATTAAAGTTTTGCTATTAAAATGATTATAGATCATTGCTATTCAGTGCTTATCTTTCTTTCACATTCTTCTCTGTCTAAAACTTAAATACTGAGGAAAATAAACAAGAGGGAAATAAATTTGGCTAGTGGAGGATTCCAGATAATTTTCCCTAAAACTTGCTGCATCCAGTGAAACTGGAAGGAGCTAATATAACTAAAAATATCAGGAACCAACAAGAGTGAACTTTAAAAGTCAACAAGAAAAAGACCGCTTGGAGAAAATGTCTTTATTACTACATATGTTAGAAAACGAATAATTCAATCCAGAGCGACAAGTCACTGAGATGTGAGTTAGTGGAAAGCTCTATCCTCATTTTCCAGATGAAAAAGCAGGACTCCCGGACGTCCTTTCCCTGAGGCAAATCCCCTACAGGACTGCAGAACTAGGACTCTACTCTCGGGGATATTCCCCTCCCATTTCACACGGTTTTGTCTCAAAGAAACCTTCACTATTGTGTCCTGCCCGTTTTTGAGTTGGGGGTCTCTGTTGCCCAGGCTGGAGTGTGGTGGCGCAGTCCTGGCTCACTGTAGCCTTGGACTCCTGGGCTCAAGCCATCCTCCCACCTCAGCCTCTCAAAGTGCTGGGATGACAAGTGTGAGCCTCCACACCCAGCCCTGTTGTGTCCTTTTAAAAGCACTTTCCAAAGACTCACAGCAAGCAAGGGCAGGACTATGTTTCCAGCAGATGGTGTGATGATTACTTTTATGGGTCAACTTGTCTGGGCCACGGTGCCCAGATACCTGGTCAGACAGCAATCTGGGTGTTTCTGCGAAGGTTGCTTTTGGATGTGGTCGATATTGAAGCCGGTGGACACCGATGGAGTGAAGCGCATGGCCTGCCATAGAGCGGTGGGCCTTGTCCACTCAGGTGTAGGCCTTGTGAAACAGACCAGCCTCCCCTGAGTAGGAGGGAACCGGCCAGCGACGGCCTTTGGACCAATAGGCCTCTAACTGGAGCCTTGCCTGCCAGTCTCCCCTGCAGGTGAGGGACCTGCCCGGCCTCCACCCCTGCCTGCGCCAACTGCTTGCTTGCGACAGTCCACTCCGTGCACACACACATGCACATCCCGCCGGTTCCTTTCTCTTGAGGATCCTGATCAAACAGAAGGGAACAAAAATAGAAACAGGAAGTGGTGAGCAGAGCCAATGCCTGTGGAAGTAAGTGGAGGGCGGTCTCCGGTTGGGTTTCCAAGAGAATCTCAGCCCCGCCCAGACACAGTCGCACCAAGCACAGCGGCCCCTCTCCAGGGTGGGTGGGCGCAAACGTCTAGTGACTCCGTACTGCTGCTTTCTTATGCAGTGGAAGGATAAAACCTTACATTTTTGATACACCTAAAACCCACGGTCTTGCTAAAAAGGAAATCCAGGTTCACACCTAGTGGGAGATAAAAATACCTAGGAAGTGCTTTTTCTGGAATAAGCTTTGCGCCGACAATGTATGAATGAATCCGGGTGCCTGTGTCTACACGGAAATGATAATTAGCTGACTAGCGAATGTGGAGGCTGAGAAAACGTGTCCTTCGTGACACACGTCGCACAGAGCCGCTATTTCCTATGACATTTAATTCTCTTTGGGAAGCAACGCTGCATCTCTCCCGGAGGGCCTGGGTTCTGCCAATTACATCTAATTATATACACAGGTACGTCATCCCCGCTCACACGCAGGTGACCTACTTGCAGGGAGCCGCATCTTCTACCTGGCTGTGTCAGAGCAGCCCCCGCACACGTGCTCGGGGTGATCGTGCCCGCAGGGCTGCTCGGTGGCTCTTTTTCTCCAGCATCCGTCTTCAGGGTCCGGCGGTTTCCTCAGCCGAGCACTGCGGGAAGGAGCTTTTTGACCCTAGAAGAGTGTCCCTGAACTTCAGCAAGTGAAGACGGAGATCACATTAGGAGCAATATGACGGCTATATTTTACTTCTGTTTATTATATAATTGTATATAATTACATTTTCTATTTACGTGTATAATGTAATCATACGTAATTGCCATATTTATATGTAGCCACATAATTGCTAAATTGGATCTCTGAGATATTATTTCTATGGTGGCAAAGAGGGTGAGCATAAGAGAAATGGGAAGAGGCCAGATCTCATGGAAGAGACTTTGGGATTCTTCCGGCCAAAGTGGCCTGGGCCGAGGTGCTGCATGGGTTTAGGGGGGATGCCTCTGCCCTCGTGTCTTTAGGCGTCTGCAAGGCAGAGATTGGGACATTGTTCTCATCCTCCGAGAGCCACCAGGACCCTGCCAACCGGCCTGTCTTTTCTGCAAAGGTCTGCAGGAAGAGCCTTCCGAGACAGTTGTTTCACGGACCAGAAGTGCGGCAGGGTTCATCTGCACCGTTCTAATCTGTGCGGTGCCTTTCTCAAGAGCTCAAATTGCTCATCTGTGTGTTTCTTTGTTTTGCTTGGAGTTGGGGTCTCATCTGTCGTCCAGGCTGGAGTGCCGTGGTATGATCACAGCTCAGCGCAACCTCAACTTTCTGGGCTCAGGCAGCCCTTCTACCTCAGCCTTCCAACTCGCTGGGGCTATGAGCACACGCCACCATGCCTGGTAATTTATTTTTTTCTTCAAGTTTTTGTGGAGACGAGGTCTTGCTTTGTTGCCCAGTCTGGACTTGAACTTCTGGACTCAAGCAATCCTTCCAGCTCAGTCTCCCAAAGTTATGAAATTACAGGTGTGAGCCACCACACTCAGCCAGGCGATCATTTGTTGAGGAGTTACACTGAGGAACAATTAAAATGAGAGGCTACTCATGACACTGGAGGGATGGCAATGAAAAGTCTTCACAGCGGTGCCAGCAGCAACATTTGACATAAATAGCACGTTCTATCCTTAGCTTAAGCTTTAGGCTTTCTCTCCTGGGGGGATAATTTTTAAGTAATATTCCTTGATGGCCATTTCTCCCACAAATATCCTAAACCATCCAACCTACTACCCATTTTAATCTTTTTTCCTGATTTATATATTCATATATAACACAAATGGCACCAGAGAGACAGTATTTGAAAACGCACACTGTTTGACATTATTTAGGAGAATGCTTTTCCAGACAGAATACCCAGTGGCTTCACCAACAGATTTGGAGAAGGTGAGCCCATCTATGCCTGGACGGTCACCACAACGGACAGGCTCTGGCAAGTGTATCACCTTCTTCTCTGGAGCTGTCTCTGCCACATGTTATCCGACTTTCCCCAGTAGCACATTCCTGCAAAATTCCTTATCTCTGACGCCTCACAATTGCCGCTTATCTTCATAAGGCTCAAAGCGCCCTCCCATCATGCTCAAAGTGCCCTCACATTCGTGATCTCAAGTTTTCTGAGACGCACAAAGGTCGTAACGGGCCAGTAGTTCCTGGTTTACAGATGGAGAAGCTGAGGCCCCTGCAGATTGGCCGACACTGAGTGAAACGAGAGCTGACTCGCAGGGAAGTCCTGGGCTCACCCGCGGGCGCCTGCGTGTGCGCACCCTCCGCCCCTCGAGCCCTGGCTCAGGAGTCGGTGAAATTTGTGTAGGCCCCTGCCTGGGCCCTTCTGCTTCGCATCTGTTCCCTTGACCACTGGACCCTCCCTCGAGGCTTCCACGAAACTGGCATCGGTCAGAGCCCTGCATGAGCACCCCGGGGAGCAGCCCCCTCCTCCAGGCTTGACAGTCACTGCGTTCGTGCACATCCTCTATCCAGCGCAGCCAGGGGCCCAGCAGCAGGGCCTAGACGAATACCAAACAAGTCAGAGGGAGGCAAAGGCTGGGCCTCCTGGAGGTGGGGGGGGGAAGCCAGGGAGGAGGAAGAGCAGATGCAGGGGATGCGTGGGTGGCATGTGGCTCAGACCTTGGGCCGCCTGCCTGCGCTCCTGGGGCGAGGGTCTGGCGTGAATTCCTAGCCAAGCGGACAATCCTGCTCAGTGCCACACTCGCCCGCCTGCTGCGGGTCTGCTGGGCCGGCTCCTCCCGAGGGAGGCTGAGCTCGGGGTAGAGGTGAGTCGCCCACGCTTCCCTGTGGGGTCCCCAGAGGCAAGACCCTTCGTCAGCTTCAGCGTCCGGATGGCAGAAGGCAGAGGCAGGTGAGGAGAGAACGGCCCAAAGCCAGCGGACTCCCTCCTGCAGCTCCAACAAGGCCGTCGGTGGGACGGAGGCCCTGGGCGAGGCTTCCTGGAGGCTGAGTAAAGAGGAGCACTCTGCAGGCTCGCGCAGTGTTCAGAGTCAGGGACTGTCAGGGAGCAGAGTGATGTCCCTTGTGGCCTCCATGCGGGCCTGAGCTGGGGGAATCGGGCGTGCAAGCCCATCTCTGTGAAGGCTCCACGCCAAGCAATTGAGGGGTGTCAACAGGGTGAGGTAAACTTCTTGAATTCAGATACGGGTGCTGAGACTCGTCCGGTGCCGGTTGAGGAGGGTTACCAGGAGACGCTTCAGGAAGTGGAGAATGAAGAAAGATGCAGGTGGCCAGGAAAGCTTGGGGCTGGCGCTGGCAGGGCTCCCTTCAGCAACAAATAAGCAGGCATCTAGGCCAAATCAGACGGACCCACAGAATTCACCGTGCTCACTGGACTGAGATTTGGGAGACACCCTCAGACGACAGGGAGGATAATCATTAAAGTGTCCTCATGAAGCGTGACATGGAGTGTACCGTCGGGAGAGGCCGAGGATTTTGAGCTTCACCATGGAGTCCTGAGAGAAATCCCAGTCTAGTCTTGGTACCAGAAATAGCGCCGCTCAGTCATGGCATTTGCCGCATGGACTCTCTTAAGCGTGTAGCTGACATGTGTTTTCGTTTCTAGGTTTTCAGCACGGGCTGCTAAGAAGGGAGCGCGTGGCCAGCCTCACTCCGGCCCGGGGTGTGGCCTGCTCGCCCTCCACTGCTCCGCTGGCGTCCGCTCTGGGCACGTCTCATGTCTTGCCTTTGATCCTTACTGGATAAAGTGGGGCTCACAGCTAGGCTCGCAAACCAACAGCAAGGCGAGGTGGGGGAAAGGCAGTCGCAAAGCACAGTGAGCGCCGAATCCAGACGGGCCTTGTGAGGGCCGCAGCACCCGCTGACACAGGACGCTCCTGCCTGGCTCCTGAGGAAGCCTTGCACTGCGGTAGTGGGCCTGGGAGCAGTGAGTCATGCATCGGGCTGACCCAAGCACATGTGGGTCACATCCAGAATGGGGAGAAGCCACTCCTCCGGGCCAAGGTGGCGTCAGCAATGTGGCGGTTCCGGTGGAAGCTTGCTGTCTTCCGGTTCTGGGGTAGAAGGCTGAGGCGCAGGTGTCTGCGGGCCACTCCCTCTGAAGTCTCCGGGGAAGCCTTCCTCCCTCTTCCTTGCTGCTTGCTACACCTGGTGGCCCCCACCTATCCCTGGCATTCAAGGCCCGTGGACACTGCACTCGGGTATCTCTCTCCATCCTTGCAGGGCATCTTTCCTGTGTGTGTCTGGATTTCACTCTGCTCTCCAGATCCACCGCTCTAAGACAGTGCTTTTCAGAAGCAGGAGGAAGTGGACGTTTTAAAGGGTATTTACAGGCTTTTGCCAATTACATCTGGATTCCAAACTCTGGTTATCTCTACACTAGAATCAGTTACTATAAATTCCCTACTTCACTTTAAAAGATAAACGGCATTGTGTGTATTTGAGGTTTGCAGCATGATGTCATGGGATACATGTTGATAGTTGTAAAGTTGTCATTATGGTGAAGCAAAGTAACATATCTCTCATCCCTTGTACTTTGGGTGCCAAAAGCAACTTGAATCCGTGTATTCAACAGAAGTCTCTACTGTAATACAGTTGGGTTAGCTACAGTCCTCATGCTGTACATCAGATCTCTCTGCTGGCTGAATCCTTGGAAGGGTATCTTCGCATTTTTCCTCCCCGCTCCTTGTCCCAACGACCACCATTTTATTCTCTATCTCTGAATACTTGACTTCGTTTAAGAGTCCACATATCTCAAGTATTTTCTTTCTGTGTCTGACTTATTTTACTGAACTCAATGTCCTGCAGGCCCATACCTGTTGTGGCATTTGGTGAGATCACCTTCTTTTTTATGGCTGAATAATATTACATACACATGCACACACATACACACACACACACATGCCGTTTATTGATCCGCTTGTCCACTGGTGAGCACTTAGGCTGTGACCATGTCTTGAGGTTTGTGAACAATGCTGTATTGGACATCAGAGGGCAGGTGTCCCTACAAGGTGGTGCTTTCATCTCCTGTGGGTACATACCTCTATTTTTAATTTCTTTGAAAGTCTTCAAACTGATTTCCATAACAGCTGCACCCACCTACATATCTGCTAGTGTTGCCCAAGTGTTCCTTTTCTCCACACCCCCGTCAACGCTTGTTATCGCTTGTCTTTTGGATAACAGACATGCTGGCAGGTGTGAAGTGGTATCTTGTAATGGTTTTGACTCGTGTGCCCCTGATGACTAGTGACGCTGCGTACCTTTTCATATACCTGTTGACCATTTCTATGTTTTCTTCAGATAAATGTTTGTTCATGTCCTTTGCCCGTATAAAAAAATGAGGGTTCTTGTTTTTCTGCTCTCCGTTTCCAGTGTTCCTGATACATTTTGGCTATCAACCCCTTATGTGATATGTGGCTTGCAAATACGTCCTCCGATTCTATAGGTTAGCTTTTTATTTTGTTGATTACTTTCTTTGTTGTACAGAAACTTTTTCGTTTTATGTAGTCCCGTTTATTTATCTGTGCTTTTCTAGCCTGAGTTTTTTTGGTGTGCTATCCAGAAAAATCACTGCCAAGGCCAATGTCATGGAGACAGTTCGCTGTGCTCTCTTCTGGGAGTGTTATGGCTACGGGTGGTCCACTTAGCTCTTGTATCCCCCTTGAGTTGGCTTTTGTGTTTAGGAGAAGGTGAGGATGCTATGCTCTTCTTCTGCATGTGGGAACCCACTTATGGAAGGGACTGCCCTTCCCCTTGGGTCTTCCTGGTGCACTTGTCGAATGCTAGCTGCTTGTACGGCAGCTATTGGCAGTTGTGCTTCCCGTGGCTTCTGTTACCCACAGGCAAATCGGTGAAGACTGTGCAAGGCAGCATTTCAGGAAGGAAGCCGCTCAACTTCTGCTACAATGAATTGTCATGATTGTTCTATTTGATTAGTGGTTATTATTGTTAATCTTTCACTGCACCTAATTAATAAAATAAGCTTCATCATAGATTTGCATGTATAGGGAAAAAATAGTATACATGAAATTGGTACCATCCAATGGTTCAGGTATCCATGGGCGGTTGGAACATATCCTCGTGGATAAGGAGAAACTACTGTGTATCTTTGGATTTGTTTATGGGTTCTCTGCTCTTTCCATGGGCTTTTTTTTTGGTAGGTCCACCCTAATCTAGTATGATCTCAACTTGATTACGTGTGCAAACACCTTATTTCCAAATAAGGCCACACTCACATGTACTGGAGGTTAGAATTTCAGCACGTCTTCTCTGGGGACACAATTCGGTGGATAGGTCGCAATAGTAGCAAAACAGCAAGAAAGCGCACTGTAAGCCAGGTGTGGCCTTGGTCTCCACTAACTCTCATCACTCCTGCTGGCTGCCACTCGGCTCCAGGAACTGCACACGCTCCGACCCGCTACCCTCTGCCTCCACCTCTCCCTTTCGGTGACACCTGGGCTCTGCTTCTGTGTTGGCATCTGAATTATCTCTCCTGTCTGGTCCCTGCGGGTAGGTGACTCACTGTGTGGGGAAACCAGATGCTAATTTGGGCTGCTCACCAGGTTCTTTCTTCCAGGCGACCCATCCTGGAGCCCGCAGGTTATCTGTTGAGAAGTGATACCACATTTCCTCAAACAACTCAGGCTCCTGGAAGCCTAGACCACATCCGTCCCAGACAGGAGATTCACACAAGCCAACTGGTTGAGTCCAACTGTGATCCTGATCCAGGATGAAATGAGGACCAGCTCCACGTGTGTGGACTTTGAAGGTGGACAGAGAAGCGTGCAAAGGCTGGCTTTGCAAACACGGATATTGGGAACCAGCTCAGTGGGTCACCTGGGCTGAGCACAGCAGAGCTACACAGCGCTTTTCCAACATGCCAGAGCCTGGGGAGACAACAGCAAGATCTGTGACCTCTTCCGGCTGTGGAGCCAGTTATTCAGGGGAGATAAATCTTCTTCACTTCCAGCTCTACAAGGAATTGAACAAAATGTGTTATTTTTAGCTCTGAGGTATGTAAACTCATACATTTTGGCAACCGCCAAAATAAAATGACTTTATGTATATAAAATACGAAAAAAAATAGGTCATGGTTTGGTGGTGAGAATTAAAGAAACCAATCTAACTTTAGGGCACTGTTCTAGACACAGTACATCTTGTGTTGGGCTCAGACACATTACCCCAAAAGCTGGCACGGTGGAAATGGAGCAGCAGAAGCCGAAGGGTCATGCTCTGACCCACACCCACGCATCTGTGTGAGAACTGCCCATAAAAACACTCTGACTTGCCTCCTCGGAAAGCGGGTCCTGAGACCTCGTGTTCTGGTGGCCTGTCCAGCCCCTTGGTCCGAAGAGCATCTGGGCTGGCGGGCTGGGCTAGGTTGCCCCACCGCTGTTTATGCTTGTCCTGCCATGCTTCTCCATGCCTGTCCATTCTGCATCAGGCCTGAGCATAAAGAAACAGTTTTCCCTGGGTGTCTGGGTCTTCGTTTCAGGAGACTCATTGTGTGCAAAACTTTGGCGAAAAGGAATCGCAATGCTTCCCCTTGCTAGTCTGTCTTCTGTTGGAAGGGTGCTGCCCTGGAACCCCACAATGAGTGGGGAAAGGTGTCACTTCCTCTCTCCTGCACTTAATAAGTGCGAGTTCTTCTAAGGACCTCTAGAGTCTGTAACACTGAGCCGTCTATCACAGAAACAAAGAACTGAGTATCACATGTTCTTATTCATAGGGGACATTGAACAATTATCGTAAAACTGTGAGAAAAGGATTGGTATTAGGGGGAAGCTGCCAGGGGTAGGGGTGGGGGGACCGGATAGGCCCTAGTGGGAAACTGCCAGGGGAGGCGAGGGACACACCTGACCAACAAGGATACCTGCATAATGAACATTTACCTGACCCTAAATTGTACCCCACATCTCTAAAACGAAAAAAATTAAAAATAAAAAAAATAATAGAAAATAAAATAAACGCTAGTGCTTGTGCCGCCCACACAAACCTCAGAAGGAAAGATCAGTGTCCTATCATGCTCTGTTCTGGGCGAGGTTTTTCCCTGTATTTAAATTTATGTTGTTAAATACTTATTTCTACAATATTCTAAGGTTTTCCTTTAACGTCCTTCAGTAATATATATTTGTTTACACACTTTGGATTTTTCTCCACTACCCAAATTAGTCACCTCTGTGTGCTCAGGTTTTGTGAGCCAGACCCTGAGATTAACCTTTTCCAGCTGAGATAGCCCAACATTTTTCAAATTAACAGAATAAGGCAGTGTGCAGAATTAGAGCCGGCATTTTCCCCTCTTAATGTTTAAGTCGCCAAAGCTTCTGTGAACACTAGTGTGAGTCAAAACATCATCATTTAATATATGCAGAATCTCTCTGGCTGTTGGCCTAACCTCTCCTTGGGAGGCACAAGAAAGCATCAGGGCCACAGCCAGATGCAAGGAAATTCATTTCAACACTTCAGAGAAGAACGAGCTTTCTATACATTCAAAAGGCTGGCCACGTAATTCACAGATTGCACATCATTTCAAAAAACATGATACACAAGTGAAGATCAATCTGCCTCATTTGTTTGCAATTTATAATTAGTGGCAACAGAATTGAAATAAAGTAGGGTTTTTAAAAAAATAAGCAACTAAGTATATATTTATTTACATTTGAAAGCAGATGATGTGATGCACCAGGACTCATTTTCACAGTGGAGAGAGGAAGATGCAAGGAAGAAAGAAAACTTCTCAAAATAGAGACCACTTAAATATTTTAATATTGCTGCATTGTTGGGATGAACAATACCACTACAATAATAGAAGGCTAATGATGTCCCAGTGAATGTTTATTTCCTTATAATTTTCCCTTCTTATTGGAGATCAATTTTCAGTTACTCATAGCTGCGTTTAGTACCCACTAGGAATGCCTTGATACTCTTCATAGCTATTTCCTTATCATTTTCTTTTTAGTAAATGTCAATTGCAACCGCCTTTAGCTGAATTAAGTACCGTCTAGGAATGCCTCAATACTCTTCATATTATGGTCGACTCCAGTATGGCTCTGGAAATTTGTATCTCTCGAAGTTCATAACAAGTTTCCCGCTTTGTGGAATCAGGATAAAAATCTTCTTTCATGGGTAAGTTTGTCATATGCGGGTCAAGCCATGTTGAGATTCAGATGATGGCTTCTGGACAGTTAACTGCACATGTCAGGCTGTTAATGATCAGGTAAGGTGGGTGCGCTTGGGAAACACTGGAAAATGTCATAGGGTTATTGACACGTGCTCTTATGACGCGTAGCTTGTTTCCAGTAACTGCCTCAAAAATATTTTCCCGTCTGTCATTGGCATTATTGCTATTTTCTGTCTTGCATTTTAGCCAAATGAATATTAGCCTGGTTTCTTGCTCTTGAGTGAAAACACACGACCTTTGAACATGTGAGGAAGGTACAACGAGGAACATGTTTCTAGAGAAAGCTGTGCTGTTGGGTATAGTACGTGCTTTTTAAACCCATTCGCAAGCCACCTCATGTGTGTTGGGAGGGCTACGGGATCCCTGCTTCTAAAAGGTGATACTGTATTTCTTGCTGTTTTCTGGGAAATGGCTTCCAGCTCCCAGGAACTGGGACAGGAAGCTGCAAGACAGGACAAAGACCTCTTGGGCGCCCTCCACCTGCCTCGCCGCTGCTGCATTTGGCCTCGTTTTCTTATCGTGGTGCTTGTCTACACATCTGCACATCCACACATTTTCTTGTTCCTCTTTTGCTCTTACATGTATCACGGTATGTTTCCTAAGAACAAGAGTCTTTTTTCATAACCACTGTAGAGCCAGCAACTTCAGGAATCCAATATGACCGTAACCTTTGTGTAATCTACCGTGCCCTCCAACTTTGTCAATAAGGTTCTTCAAAGCTTTCCCCTCTAGTCTGGGATCCAGTCCAAAGCCAGGTGCTGCCTTAGTTGTCATGGTCTTTGGTTTTCTTTAACCTGGAACATTTTCTCAGATGTTCTTGTCTTCCATAACAATTGCAGTTTTGAAGATACATTCTTCCCATTTCTTTTTGGTAACACGTTTTATGTGTTTGTCAGAATTTGCTCCCATTTAGATTCAGACCAGATATGTCGGGTCTCAATTCTAATAGGATATGATATCCTCATCAGGGTGTCCTATCGGGGGTGGCATGGTATCTGTCTGTTCCTCAATGGCAAATGTCCATTTGGGTGAACGGATCAAGGTCTTTCTGATCTCTCTTCTGCCATATTTTATCATATTTATTTTGTATCTTCTAAGTGATCTGTGGGGAGACCCTCTGAGACCATGCAAAATCCTACCCTCACCAAAATCCCCTTCAATTTTTGACTGAAATAATCTTCCTTATGATGCCTGCAAAATGATCATTTTTCCAGCTCCAGGATTTTCCAAGGCGTTATTGACCAGCATTCTGCTTTAGGGAAGAGCTCTCCCTTCTCCTTCCTACTGTAGGAACTCATCCATTTCTACTTCCCCCCCCCCCCCGGTTCATAGTTTTCTACTCTCTCTGCTGAATTATCTTGCTCCCATCTTGACTGGCACGAGCGCCTTCATGCTGGTGGAGGGGTTCTTCTAACATGTCTCCATCATTTTTTTCTTCACTTCTTTAGTTTCTGGCATAACGAATAATTATTTTAGCCTCACCTTGACTTGCCCTGTCTAGAACATGAATTGGTGAATTGTCTGGGGCTTCCCGGTTTCTCTGGCCACGGGGGATGCTGTAGCGGCGTGTGGGTTGCTCATTGTCACCAAAGTCTCTTTCCTTCTTACCTTGGCTACAGACAGAACTAGTATTTATAGCATAAACTCCCATGGATCCTTCAACTGAGGCCCCACCCCCCACATGGTTCTTCTTCCCTCCCCATGCCATGTTCTTATTTTCCTCAGGCCATGAGAACCCTGGCTCTCCCCAGAGTTAGTACACTTCTCATTTGTTTAGGCCGACAAATCACCTGTCATAACCTGAGAACCGCTTCATCTGTACAAGCATCCAAGGAATGCTGCTACCAGAGTTCGGCGTTTCTTGGCATGCTTTCCCCAGTCTGATTTCCCACTGTAGGACTGAGGACATACAGCCACATGCTGTGTTCAGAAGTTACTTTGGTTCCACTTTCTTTCTTTGCCTTTTGTTTGTGTAAGTCCCTTTGATGTAATTAGACTATGCTTTTGACATACACTTGGGTTCATTTGTTTCTGTTTCAGTTCTTTTTTCTTCTAATTGATTTTGACTTGCATTTAATTTTTAAATATGTAAAGTATTAAATGCCCCCAAGCACTATGTAAAAAGGTACATTTGAAAAAGTGTCACTTCCTCTTTCTCCCCCTCATCCCTCATACCTTGACAGCAATAATGTCAGAGTTTTCTGTTTTATTATTCTTGTGTTCTTCACATAGGAGTAAATATGTGCAGGCTTTTAATCTGCACTTCTTATGCATCTATCCATCCATCTATCATTTTTGCCCTTTGCTTTTTTAATTTGACAATCCATTCTTAGAGGAAAAGAGTGGCTAGTTTTAAAAGAATACAATATCAGATACCTAGAATGTGTGAGCAACAATACTTTCGAGAGGAGTACATGAAAAGGAAGATGTGTGCCAAGGTCCTTGTAGGCAATAAGAAGGTTTCTCCCGTCTTTCCTCAGATATGCCTCATGCCTCCCTCCATAGTCTGCTGCCGATTTCCTTTACGACTGTGCCTCTTTCATTTGACTTTGATTTTTCTGTCTTATCACTGTCACGCTAACTTGGATTTTGGCTTGATCATGTCTGCGCTTTCCACTGTATTCCATTTCTTGAACCCCTCGATTATCCCCCATCTCTTTCAGGACATCCCAGCATCTCACTCCCACTCTTCACTGTAGAACTTCTCAGACGAAGGGGTTATGATTTACTGATAATTCCTCACCTCCCATTTCACTCTGCAACCCATTTCAGTGTGAATGATTGCCTGTCACTCCAACCAAATTTCCCTGTCAAAGGTCATTGATAAAAATAACGATGACCATTATATCCTCGCTACACAAAGTGTGATCCAAGAGCCAGAACGACCAACATTGCTTGGGGGGGTTAATAGAAGTGTGGCACAGATACAGAGGGAGGGGAGTAGACCATGCCTCTTGATGGATGCACTGACGGTGATTTGACAGTCTTTAATCTGCCACGACCCACACTGGGAGAAGCAGCAGAGTCACCAGAAGAGCGCATGCCCTCCACTAAGGTAGTTGCTCAAGTCGGACTCCACCAGGCTCGCATGTTAAGTCCCAGGATCACGTTTGTCAGTGAGCTGGGGAACTGGGGTCTTTCTTCCAGGTAGCCGTGGGCAGAGCTGAAGATGAAGGCTGTATTCATTCGAAAAATGGGAGGATGGAAACTGAAGGCCACTAAGTCTTGATCGGCATGGGCTAGCACACACGGGGTGACTCACACCACAGGAATTTATCTCGCACGGTCCCGAGACCGGGAAGTCCAAGATCGGGGGGGCAGCATGATCAGGTTCTGGCGGGGGCCTTACTCTGGGTGGCAGGCACAGTCACCTGAAGCCTAGCAGCATGTTGGACAACGATGAACCGCACGAACAGTGACGGCCTCTTCAGATCCTAGTGGAGCAGGGAAACCCCCACGTCTAGTGACTTCACAGCTACCACAGCCTCGCAAGCATGACTCACGTCGGTGGTGATGCTAGTGGAAACAAACCGACTGTGCTGCCAGTTCCAAAAAGTGCATCACACACAGTTGTGTGCAGAACACAGTACTTGATCATGATGATAGACAGCTGGGTTACTGGTTTATGCATTTAGCATACTAGTTTCAATATTTTAGAGTGTGCTCCTATGTAAAAGGTACAGTTAAATGTAAACTTCCTCAGGTAAGTCCTTCGGATGTCCCCGAAGAGGGCGTGGTCACAGGAGACACAGCTCCATGTGTGTTATGGCTCCTGAAGACTTTCCAGTGAGACCAAGTATGGAGGCGCAAGACAGTGATATGGATGATCCTGACCCTGTGCAGGCTCCCGTGAATGTATGTGCTTGTGTCTCAGTTTTGACAAAACAATTTAAAGATAAAATTTAAAATGTTATAAAATGAAAAGGTACAGTAAGCTAAGATTCATTTATTACTGAAGAGAGGAAATTGCTTTGTCCATTTAGTGAAGCCTAAGTATGCCATGTTCATGAAGCCTACAGTAGTGTGCAGGATTGTCCTAAACCTTCCTATTCACCCACCACTCACTTACTGATCTACTGGCACAACTTCCAGTCCTGCAGGCTCCATCCATGGTACATGCCCTGGGCAGGGGGATCATATTTTTTTGAGTTGGAGTCTCACTCTGTCGCCGGGTCTGAAGTGCAGTGGCATGCTCACAGCCACTGCAGCCTCAATCTGCTGGGCTCAGGTGATCTTTCCACCTCAGCCTTCCTGGTAGCTGGAACTACAGGCACAAGCCACCACACCCAGCTAATTTTTTGATTTGCTGTATAGATGAGGTCTCGCCAAGTTGTCCAGACTGGTTTTGAACCCCTGAGCTTAGGCGTGGATCATTTTAAAAATCTCATTGACTGTATTTTTACTGTACCTTTTCTATTTTTATATATGTTTGGATATACAAATACTTACCAGTGTATTACAACTGCCTACAGTGCTCAGAGCAGTGACATGCTGCACAGATGTGCGGCCTAGCAGCAATAGGCTACATGGTACAGCCTAGTTGTATAGTAGGCTATGACGTCTAGGTTTGTGTAGGCACACTCGGGGTGTCAGCACAACAAAGTCACCAAAGAATGACTTTCTCAAACTATATCTGCACTGTTGAGTGACGCATGACCGTAGCTGTCTTCTTGCTGTGTTCCCACATAAAGGAGAATGCTCTCACCCCTTCATCTCCTTGTAAGGACACTAATCTCACCATGAAGGCTCCATCCTCATGACCTGTCTCACCCTCATTGTCTCCTAAAGGACCCATCTCCAAATACCTCACATTGAGGACTAGGTATTTAACATGTGGATTTCAGGGATTCCCAAACACTCATTCCATAGCAACCAGCAGTTGGAAAATTCTAAAGTATCTAAACTGAAAACTTTCATTTTCCTTCTCCACACAATTTAAAATAAGAGACATTTTTCTACCTCAATCTTTTTCATCTCAGAAAATCACATTTTTTCTCAGGCCTGCTATTCATCCGAGATTAGTTCCTTTCTTTCACCACTTACCCGTTATCAGAAAGCCCTAGTCATATCTGATACAATTCTTCGTCTATGTCATTTCCCCTCCACAGCTGCCTTCTTGACCCAGCCAGTGCCAGCTTCGGCCAGTTCTCTGTAACTCTCTTCTAACTCGACTTCCCCCTTCACCCACCACTGAACACCCATGCTCCCTGCAGATGCCAGAGCGATCTTTCAAATATGCAAGCTGCATTGTATCACACGTCCATTTCCAGGTCTCACGGCAGGTAGGACAAGCCACGCTCCTCGGGTTTGAGTTTCCTACCCGCTTCCTCTCCAGCCTCGTGGCCTGCCATCATCCTTCTGTCTTGACTAGACCTCTGTCACCTCAGCCTTTTGTTGTTGCTCTGTTCCTCAAAGACACACGCCATGTTTGCTTGAACTTATTCTTCTTCCTGCTTGATACAGGAAATTGCATTTGCTCCTCTCTCCTTCTCCATGGTGGGCTCATTTTCACCTACTGGTGTCACATCTCACAGGACCTTTAATGACCTCCTCAGAAAAGTCTTTCTGGAGAGAGACGTTCTCAGAAGCGTCTCGAGGGGCTCCCTTTGGAATTACTCTTTGTGGTGCCCACCTTTTGTCTCCTTTGGACACGGCTGTGATCGCTCATGACTCCTTGTATTGGCCTGACACCTTGCTTCCGGTCCGGTTTGCACCCTCAGTCCCGCAGGGACTCGTCTGTGTGCGCACAACTTTCCCTCCATCACTTAGCTCAGTGCCCAGCACACAGAGATTAACGCACGCTGGCTGAGTGGGTGAGCACATGTCTGAAGGGGCATCCTTCTGGAAATCCTCCCTGCTAAGAACGCTATTGTATGGCTGTGAGTCAGACTCCTGCAGTCGCAGCCGGGTGTGTGCGTGGTGGGAAGGAGAGGCTTCCGTAGTTCACAACCTCCTCAGTGCATTAACTCGGGATTGTCACAGAGGCCCTTGCATTGTTGCTGTTGTTGCTGTTTTGACACAGTCATTTCTCCAAGTGTCTGGCTCCTGATAGGGTCCTGTCTTGCTTTTTTAAATTATGGTTTGTCATCCCTGCTGTATACCTTCCCTCACCTTCTACAAGTCTCATGTCCTTATCCTCTTCCTTTTCATCCTCTTCATAGCCCACCTATTCACATAGTTGCTGTTGTTGTTGTTATTTCATGGAATTATATTACCATAAGCAAAATTGGGTATTTTGCCTTAACTCTCAGTTCAACAGCTTTAAAATGCATTTTTGAAGGAGGCTGTAAGGTCTTGGGAGTTCATGTCCTGCAGCATGATGTCCTCGCTGCCTTGGTTATAGAAAGACCAGAACTGCTCTTTATCCATCAAGTTTTTTAGAGACTGATTTTGATGATTTGGGAAAAGTAGGATCAGAGGAATATTTTGACTCCCATTTCTAATCCTACTTGGTGTCTCTGGTTGGACTCTGTTTTTCAGAATGCAAAACTTTTGTAAGAACAGACAATGCAGTAAATCATTGCTCTGAAATGTTTGACTCAAAAATCATATATCTAGGAAAAGTTTCTCAACCCTGGAAAATAAATTATTCCTGTGGCTGCAGTCTGAATTTCATTTTCTCTAAGCAGAGCAGCAATCCACCCAGGAAGCCCATTTGCTCAGCACTAGTGTCGCCCAAATAAGCATTTTAAAAGACAATGATAACTTGCTCCTAGCAGCATTGCAAATTGAAACCAATAAAACAAATCTCATTATGTTCACTGCCAAGTACCTCACTCGCTGTGACACTTGCTTCTTCATAAACACTCTAACTTTTTATTGATTTCAAAACAGTCTCAGGAATTAGAAGAATATTCGTTCCCCTTGGGGTTAAGGACAAAACAGTTTTTTAAAAAAATTCTGGAGTGTGTTCTATAAATCATTTAATAATCCATTCCAAATATCATATGATTTTCCCTTCACTTCTTGTATGAAATATTTGGAATCATAGGGTTAGAAGTTGCATGCAAATAGATAGCAAGTTTCTGACAGTTTCACTTATTTCCTATTGAAGATAAGATTCATATTAAATTCTGAAAGGTATCCTTTCTGTGATGGGATAGTGGTTTCTGGTATTTGCTTTCACATGTTCTAAATCACCAGCAGTCAATTGTGATCAGAGAGGGTCCCAACTCATACTTGAAGCTGGTTTCTGTTGCTGAAATCCTGCTTTCATTCTCACCTCCACTGATTTAAAGAGGTGAGCAAGGCGTCATCCTATTTACATATGGGTGTGCTAGAAACACGGAAAAGTACCAAGCCCAGCTTAGTGGGTTACTCCATCCAGCGTGTGTTTGCTGGAGACCGCCTGCGGGCACCTGCTTTGTGGCAGGCTATTCCCAATGTTGCCAGCAGGGAGCACGCTCTTGGCCTTCCTGAGACTCCCCTAGGATGACGGGCAGTGCGGAAGTCAACCATGGACGAGGAAGGTAAGTCCAGATGTTCAATGTGTCAGGAGGAGGGACCTGAGGGCCAAGAACGATGCAGCTATATGTCAGTTTTGATTTTAGACTTACTTTTAATTACCTTGTATTGAAGACAGCCAATCTTTGCCCTGCAAAGCTACATAAAGGTGTTCTGTTAGGACCTGATATTGCTTTGTTAATTAATTTCCTGTGATAAAGCTTACCAGGGGAGGGATTTTTCTCTAGCATGCTGATTCTCCATAATAGATCATCCTTCCTTTGGAACTGCATAACTAGGAACAAGCCTTGTTATGCTCCCTGGGTTTCTGTTGTTACACTTGAAAGTTAGCCATCAATACTATTGACAACACAATCTAATTCTGAGGCGGGTCATGTTAAGGATAATCAGACTGGTTATGAAATTCCACCTAATTTAGTCATTACATAAGAATTAAATAATAGAGATTGCAATTTCACTATTCAAAATACTTTAATTGCTTCTTAAAAGTATAAAATAGAATGCTGCCATATACTTGAATCAGAAACCAGTGAACCCAAATCAAAGATAAGCTACTTTTTTCCCCATGATGGAAATGAAATTGACCAGAAGATATTTTCCCTGAGCTTTTTTTTTTACTTTTCAAATATGTATATGTATACTGTCTATATAAGATATCTATATATAATACTGTACTTTGATAAAAAAAAAAAAAAAGCCAAGAATGTGAATTTTTTGTACTAGGCTCATGCTTAAAACTTCTCTGTTCTATTTTTCATGTCAAGGTGAAACATTGGGAAGGAAACTGAGAGGTGCTAAAAATGTTTCTGATAGCCGGTTCAGGATGGTAGTTATTGGGAACTATATTGAGAGGGAAAAAAAAAAAACCTTCTGAAATACGACCAATCGCACCAATGCTTAAATGTGTCTGCATCAAATTGCTTCTCATTTCTTTGAGAAATGATCTAGAGGCTATGTAAGGTTAAATTACAGAGTCGAGCTCTAAGTTAATATGAGTGTTAACATCATTGTTTATCAATAATATAACAGAAGACACACAAGACAGAAAATTGTGATACAATTTTTTAAAATCTGCATTGCTAGCTATATAGTTAATAAGCAAGCATGTTTAAATATAGACATTTTAAGTGTATCTACAATTCTTTGTGGAAACGTAGCAATCCCAGTTTCTAATTCGGTATGTAAAGCACTTAGAAGTCGACACTTCATCCTAACAACATCCTTTAGGGAATGAGGGAGAAAGATTAGTGGTGTAAATGTTTGGCAGTGTACCAGGATCCTGCCTTAAGAAAACCCAGCCTCCTCTTAATTCAAGGATCTCTGGTCAAGCCTGGAGATTGAAGGGCCATGACTCTTGGTTTGCAGATTTGGGGTAGACTTCGTTCACTTGTTCTAGAACTTTTCTGCTTATACACATCAAGCAAGAATCAGTCGGCTTCTGCAATGGACTGAATGTCATGCACCCCAAAATTCATATGCTGAAATCCTAATCCTCAACGTGATGGAATTAGGAGATGGAGCCTTTGAGAGGTGACTAACTCATGAGGACAGAGCCCCTGTGAGAGGGACTAGTTCTTTTCTAGAAGAGGACCAAGAGGGATCCCTCCTCCCTTTCACCATTTAAGCTTACAGTGGGAAGACAACCAGGCCATCACCAGACAGCAAATCTCCCAGGGTCTTCATCTTAGACTTCTCAGCCTCAAGAACTATGAGAAATACATTGCTGTGGTTTCCACCGCCCAGTTTGTGGTATTTTGTAATAGGAGCCTCACTGGACTCAGACAGATTCCTATCTGTTAACTTCTAGGAAGGCCATGACCAACTAGCCCAAACCATAGAACAACGTAAGTCAGATGACGCTGACTGCTGCCCTCCATGACGGTAACCATACTCACCTTGCCCTGGGAGGTGGAGCGCCCCTCCTGGCCCCATCACCCCAGGATCCAATCACTCCCATTGCATTTAGGTTCCTACGCCAGAGACTGCAGTTCCCACTCAAGATCTTGCCGTGGAAAAGAATGGTCGCACATCTCTGCAAGGTGCCAGGCTGCTCTCACACGTCTGCTTCTCAAGAGTGGGTGACCTGTGTCCTCTGGAACCTATGGGGCCGAGGATGGGCTTAAATGACGGTTTTGCTCTCGTATCCCAGTCTCCCTGTGCCTTTAAATCTTCTTCTGCACACAACCAAGACAGGTTTGACATTTCCAACCTGCTCATTGGGGGCCGCTTTCGGTCCACATTTCAGCCAATTAATCAAGCGGTTAGCACCTCCCCTGCCTCCCTGAGCTGCAATGTGAAACACAGATCTGACCCAGCTTTGTGTTCCTGACCGTCGTCCCACAGCCCTACCATCCGTTCCCACACATGCTCCCTAAATTTGCCTGCACGAATGAGAAAACTCAAGTAGTTCTTCTGGAGGGCGATATATACCCTCATGGGTCACACTCTGTCTAGAGGCAAAGATGGCCTGTGGGCATGCTGCTCTCAAATATTTTCAAGTTCTCACCATTAAGGTCTTCTGAATTCAGTCAACATATGGGGGCATGGCCTCTGGAAGCATGCCATTGGGTATGAGTTCTATTATTAGATTATTTTTTATGAACTCACTTAAGCTTGTCCCTGAAGAAAAGACTAGATATATAGCAGAAATCTTTTTGCTTCCTCGTAAGGGTGTAGTGTGAACTCAAATAATCATACAAAGCTTTCTTGCTGCTCCTTCCCTAGCTTCCTCCCAATTTGGTGGAGAATATCACTCACGAACATTCAGTTCAGTTAAACAAACAACACACGTCGCTGTATGCTAGATCTCTCTGGAAGCCACGCGGGACGTGTGTTCGTCAGGGGAGGGCTACCTGGAAATAAAGGGGCTAATTAATGGGCAGGCAATAGTCTAAGTGAGATGTGAAGGGAGGATCCAGCAAGAAAGGCATAGTACGGACAGAGAGAAAATGAGCTCTCCGTGGACATTTTCAGCGCAGTGGTGGAGACAGAGGCATACTGCTGTAGAGAAGGACTTGACATTTTTATGTGACACCCACAGGATAGACTGAGACACGCTAGTTTGAAGGGCACGTCCTCGTGATTTAGGAGTTGGCAGAGAGCCCACGACTCCAGCCCATGGGTCCTTCCACTGCGCCACCTGCCTCCGCCCCACCCGTGCCAGGAAGAGACTCTGTCTGAAGGAGAAAGGAAAGTTAATGCACCCCAGAACTTCCAGGACCGGCTGTGAGTGACTGTGCCACCGTACGTGACTGTGCCACCGTCCGTGACGGTTCCCTCTCAGCACGAGGGCTCTAGGTAATCACAAGTTGTTCGTGTTGATTGCCATTAGGCATCTGCTCCCGAATTTCCATTTATTTTTTCAGCCAGTCACCCACAAGTTGTCCTTTATTGTCACCCAGTTGATCATGTTCTTCCCGCTTTGTGGCTTTGTGTTCACGAAATCATTAGGCCTCCTGCCATTGGCTCTTACTGTAGGGAAAAAAAAAAGAAAATTCATGGAGTTTGTGGTCTGTTATTTTATTTTATTTTTTGAATGGGAGTCTGTTGCCCAGGCTGGAGTGTGATAGCACACTCACAGCCACCCCAGTGTCAACCTGCTGGACTCCAGTGATCCTTCGCCTCAGCCTTCCAAGTAGCCAGAACTACAGGCACGTGCTACCATACTCAGCTCATTTTTGATTTATTGTAGAGATGAAGTCTCGCCAAGTTGCCCGGGCTGGTCTCGAACCTGTGGGCTCAGGCAATCCACTTGCCTTGGCCCTCCAAATGCTGGGATTACAGGCTGATCCACCGAGCCCAACCTGGTCTGTTATTCATACTTCTTTCTAGCAGCTTATCATATTTCAGTGGACATTGATTTTTAGTGGCTGTGGCTGGTTGTTGTAATTTGTCATGTCCCTCCTGGGGCTTCTCGTCTTCCAGGGGTGCTGGGACTGCACCCCCCTGCACCATGTGAAGTCAGGGGTGGCCCTGTGACTGGCTGTGACTGATGAAAGGTAAGCAAATGACGCTCTCATTTCCAGGAGGACTAGGAGGTCTTGGGAGCGTGGCGTGTGCAGACACAACCTGATTCTGCCAGGCCTCTTGAAGGCCTGCATTGGAATCGTGGACTGGGTAAGAATGAGCCTGACACGTGGGAACAATTTGGTACTAGAAATACTGAAATTTGAACATGGAGGTGTGGGATCCTGTGAGAACAACCTCAAGTATGTGCCACTGTCTGTAGTGATATGTGGGTGAGAAATTAGAAACAAATTGAGAGGGAGGATGTAATGGGACTGGTGTTTTGAAATAATGCAAGATATGACTAAGCTGTTCCTTACTGTAACCTAAAATAAAGATCACACGAATACACTTGGAGCTCTAGAAAAGGGCAGACCACAGGGTATCTGCTTTGAAAGCGTGTTGAAGGAAAGAGGTGACAGGAACAAAAACCGAATGCCGCATGGGGGAATTAAGTTGGGGTCCGCAGGGACCAGGGACAGGTAGAGGGTGGGACAGGGCTGGCACGGAGGCTCGGTGACTTCTCACCATGACGACGTCTGTGCCCTGGGGCCTCTCCCCGATTATTTTTCCTGTCTGTCCCATAGTCCCAGCTTGGCTGACTCAGGGTTCAGCCCTGGCGTGAGAGATCTCTTGGCTAAGTGTGAGATAATACCACTGCAACAGGAGTCCTAGCATTTGAAACGTAGGAACAAAGCATCATCCGATTCCCACTCTCACGCCCCACCCTCGTTTTCCTTTCTGCAACAGCTAAAGACCAAGAAAGGCAAGAAGGGAAGAGAAGGAAAGCGTTTTGGGAAAAAGCAGATGGGGAAGAAGCTCAATGAAGATTCAAGAAAGCCTGGGGAGGAGTATTCCTGTGTGTTTGTCTTAATTCAGATATTATTGCTTTATTTATAGTCCACTTTCTGGGTGTGTCTGAATCTCTGCATCATTATTCTCTTCTTTCTCTATAAAGTCAAGGATATTTTTGAAAGTCAAATTTGTTGTTTATGAAGAAAACATACAAGTAAGTGAAAATTCTAAAACACAAAAACACTTGAAAAATTCTGCATGGCTTCTTACAAACGATGACATTAGTGAGATAACTACATACACATCTATATCCCCAGTGTTCGGGCATAGGTTTATCTAGCCAGGCCTGTGCTGACCTTGGAAAGATGTTTGTAGTAGCATAGTTGATCTGCTTTTTAGTCTTATTAAACTCTTGTCTGCATAGTAAACAACGTAAGAGGGTGGGACCAGACAGAGTTCTACTGTAAAGATACACTCATCCAGAAGTAGAGACAGGGCAAGTGTGTGAGTTATCCCGAGGTCCTGTCTTTATGTCTGAAGCAGACTGCTTCCTTGCCTTCCCATCAGCCTTGCAAGCAGTAGGAAGACCACAGGAAACAGCTATTTGAAAAACATGTTTTCATTAAATGCTCTATACTTTGCTGACACATGTGTACCAGCTTGTTTCCTTATGGACTGTCTGTCCTTTTAAGGGTCTCTTGTCGCCTTGACCAGATCAAGGCCATTCTGGGCCAGAGCCACAGCTCACAGCCCAGGGCAAATAGGTCCAGGTCCTGGACAGAAGCAATGATGTTCCATGGAGAGACTGGCCGTGTGGGGAATTCCAGGACAGAAGAATGTGATGCCATGTTCCTCTACTCCCATTTGTTCTTTTTGAACTGTTAGAAACGAGGAATTGCTTTTTCCTATATTAAAGGCAATTATTTATTTATTTATTTATTTTTGAGTGGTAGTCCCACTCCGTTGCCCAGACTAGAGGGCAGTGGCATGCTCCCAGCCACCGCTACCTTGATCTGCTGGGCTTTGTCAATCCTTCCGCCTCAGCCTTCAAGAAGCGGGAGCTATAGGCATGCGCCACCATGCCCAGCTAATTTTTGATTTATTGTAGAGACAATGTCTTGCCAAGTTCCCCGGGCAGATCTTGAACCCGCGGGCTCTGGCAATCCATTCGCCTTGGCCTCCCAAAGTGCTGGGATGACAGACTGAGCCACCGAACCCGGCCTAAAGGCACTTGTTTAGATGGGACTCTTCAAATTACCGTTTTGCAAATTTGGATGATGCTACTGAGGAAGAACAACATTACCTGAGCAGCACTGAACAGGGAGGGGCCATAAATTGAATTCCAGAAGAAAGTGTGGCTAGTAAAACCAATCGAGGGAGAAGTTAAGTACACTATTGGACTACAGCAAAGAATCATGTCAATTTCTGTAGGGCAGGTGGATGATACAAAAAAGAATGTTGTATATAATTAATGACACTAGAGAGACATAAAGAAATGGTTATCCAAAGGAGACTCACTTTTTTGTGGCAGATTAGTGACAGTTTTCCTAGACTTAAGAATAAAATCAATCTGTTACATATTAAAAATTAAAAGTTTAGAAAAGGAACATCAAGCTTCTAGCCAAAGTAAAAATGGGAGTGGAGTGAGACTGATATAATTGTGGACACAACAGTTCAACTTCAGATCAAGGCCGTGAGAACAACTGAGATTAACATTTTTTTTTTCTTTTTTGAGTTGGAGTCTCGCTCTGTCGCCCAGACTGGAGTGCAGTGGCTGCTCCCAGCCACTGCCGCCTCGACCTGCTGGGCTCCGGCGATCCTTCCGCCTCAGCCTTCCGAGTAGCTGGAACTACAGGCGTGCGCTACCACGCCTGGCTAATTTTTTATTTATTGTAGAGATGAGGTCTCACCAAGTTGCCCAGGCGGGTGTCGAACCCGAGGGCTCAGGCAATCCACTCACCTCAGCCTCCCAAAGGCGCGGGATTACAGGCTGAGCCACCAAGCCTGGATGAGATGAACAAAATTAAAAAGGGATTTTTAAATAGGGTGGCATGCTGGACTCTGTGGATGTGAGTGTAAATTGCTACCTTTTTGGAGGATCGTTTGACAATAGGTGTCTGAAAGTGTAAAAGTGAATGCTTCTTACTGCACAAAAAACAAAACAAAACAAAACAAAAAACCTTGAAAATATTCTCACCAAGTGATTTTCTCCCCAACACAATATTTCCACCTTTGAGATGACAGGCGTGGCTGCAGTGAAGACCCAGCTTGAGTATTAGAAATATCACCAAGCTGCACAGCTGCCCGGGGGGAAGCAGAGGAGATTGAGCATCTGTTTTAATGTTCCCTCTAGCGACAGTGCACCTCTCCCTCAACAAATCCTAGGATGCCAGCATCACACAGCCTGGGCTTTGGCTTTTACAGACACAACAGAGAGTGGCATGAAGGCCCAGTTTCAGAAGAATGAGCCCACTGGCAGGTCTCTCCTCTCTTTTCTGTCTTAACTCTGTTTACTTTTTAACATGATTGTCCCATAGTCTCCTTGAACTACTGGTCCAACCTGGAGTGGGACTGAATTGCTGTAATGGAAAGTTTTGCTTAGTCAGCCATTTGGTTACATGACGTCTCCTCTGTTTTCTGCGTTCTGTCCACAGAGAGATCATAAAATAATGCATTGGCCACTAGCTTCTTGCATAAACTATGGTAAGCTGAAACCCACAAGGAATAACTTTTTAAATGTCGATGTCCCGTTTTCTGAATTTGAAAGTCATTTTGCATTTAAACCTTCTCTTCTTATCAAAACCTTTTTCCTCTTATAGGAACTAGCAAACTTCTCAATTTTAACCCCTACAAAATATATTTATCAGCATAAAACAGGGATATTATAGCATCAAAGTATTTCATTAGCATGGTTTAGAAGAGGTGAATTTAAATTTAAAGAAGAAAAAGTGTAGAAGCATACTGAAAAGACGGATTTCCTCAAGCAGCATCTTAGTCCATTTTCTGTTGTCATAACAAACTAAGTAATTGGTAAAGAAAGGACTTCCGTTTAACTCACGGTTCTGGAGCTGGGAAGTCCAAGAGCATGGCATTGTTGTCTGGCCAGGGTTTTCTTGTGTGTCATAACACGGTGGAGGGCAAGAGCACCAGAGAGAGCTATTATCACAGAGCTACCCTCAAGGGAGCAAACCCACACATGGATTGCAGCATTCATCCATGTGTGAGAGCAGAGGGATCAGATCTCCAACACACAGACTTTTGAGAGAGATGCTCAAACCATAGAGAAAGTACATAGTACTTTTCTTTTAATTAGCCAATGATTGTTTTTAAAAATCAAAGATTTACTGAACAGCAACCAGCTGCTAGAAACCACAAGGAATGATGTGCACTTTGCTATTGTACAGGTGTGGAAGGCCAGCAGTAGAAACACAGACTTAAATAAGCAGCATAAGGCCTTCAGATATTTTTGAGAAGCAGAGTGTAACCAAAATATTATATCTGACATTGTAATTTAGGTTCACAAATCTTAGTAGCTACTGCCTAGTGGCTAATCTGATCCCCTCAAGCTAAGAATGCTGTGTACATTTTTAAGTATTTAAAGAAAAATAATCTTTAGTGATGTGAAAATGAAACTTTGGACACATTATTAAGTTTGAGGTGTGTCCCAAAAAGTAGGGCCATCCCCCCTCCCACTCAAGTCCTAGGCAAGTTAAGAGATAAAAGAGCAAAGCAAATGTTATTCTAAAAATATGAGTCTGTTAAAGCTAATAAAGCTAATATTAAATCTGTGAGCTAACAGAACCACCTAATAATGAATCTCTTTTTAAGAAGATTTACCTGTCAAATCAAAGGAAGTACTGGGCAACTGTAGGCTCCTGTATGGGGGAAGGCCTCTTTGGTCATAGGGATGCCTAGTCCCTAGAAGCAGTTTATTTCCAAAGAGGAGGGATGGGGGGGAGTGGTAAGCTCCTTATACCAAATTTCACATGACAAACTCACCAAACCAATCAGATGAGGCCATCTCACTTCTCAGGGAGGAGGAATCACAGAGGTGGGAAGAACCTATGAGCCTATTCTTCTCCTGGAAATTGAAGGACTGGGAATAAATATTCCACCCCAGCTATCCTCAGTGTTTTTGTTTGCTTGACCCTCTGGCATTAAACCAAAAGCCAATAGTCACCTGCAGCTGTGGCTATCCTCTTCAGGGAAGATATCACCACACCGACAGTGTGGTCCTCATCTTCCTTGATGACAAATAACTGACCCTTTGTGGCTGCTCTCGGGTCACTGGCATGAAGTGTAGGTTTTGCACATAGAAGCTTCTAAAATTTCTTAAAACCAAGTATTAATCAAATTAAAATATACTCTGTAACCAAAGTTTTATATCCAGTCCCCACACTATTTCCCATCCAAAAGTTTCTAGCCAAGTTGTCTGACACAGCCCATCTGAACTATCATAAGCAATGAAATTAAAGACAACATTACAATACTGCCATATGAAAGGACTAGAGAAACTTTAGGATTAAATTGCTGGTAATAAAAAGGGTGCTCAATCTAAATGCACACCTCCTCCCGACATTATCAAACTCCCAGGGAAAATCTGAATTCTGAAAATGCAATTTCTCACAAGGAAAAGTCTAGAAAAGTCAATGTGCCTGTTGTTCACACTCCCAAGAGTCTACATCCCTGGCCTCTTCTGACTGCTTTTCTTCCTGGGCTCCATGCTTCAGTCACTCTTGCCACTCCATGCTTCAGTCACTCTTGCTTGGTCTCTTGCACTAGAAATCTGGGAGTGTGCTCCATCATCTGCTACACATCCACAAGCATTTGACTGCCACATCCTAATTATTCAATCTCCTAAGTCATCCTGACATGTGTCCGGTACTCCTATCTTAGTAAATACTCACCTAGGGACAGCTCTTACCAGCCCTTAAGTGGGCTCTTGTAAAAGCTTCTCACAGGTCTCCCACTTTAAGTCTTCTCTCCTCCACCTGTCATCCACACTAGACAGGAATTACACCTGATTCACCCTCATCTACTGGCATAGAAACGTATTCGCTATAGAAGGGTAAGTGAAAAAAATTTCTATAAAACAAAAGAAATATCAACCCACCTATAAGTAAGGCAAAAGGAAGCAATCTATATGCATGATACTTATAAATGGATAGATGCAACTTCTGAGTATTTGGAAATATCAACTGTTTACAGTGGTTACCTCTGGGGACAAAAGACAGTAAGACTAATTGGGAAGGGTGGATTTGAGGGTGGAAAGTTATATGTTATTCTACATAATTCTGCATTACTTAATTTTTCTAATAACTGTGTACTATGCGCTTTATTAGAAAAAGCGAAACAGTGTCTGGAAATATATAAAGCACCAACAGTATAACAAAAATGTAATGTCTATATGAAACTATGGAAAGCCCCAGACACAGTGTCTAGTCAGTAAGCTTCTTGTTCTGGGATTAAAGTGTTAAATGTCTTGGTATGAACAGCAATGAACAGTGGGAAGTGGTGTCAAAAAAAAAAAAAGAGGGTGGCCAGGCATGGTGGCTCAGCCTGTACTCCCAGAACTTTGGGAAGCTGCGTTGAGAAGATTGCCTAAGACTAGGGGTTTGAGACCAGCTTAGGCAACTTGTCTCTGCAACAAAATCACAAAAACTAGCCAGATGAGAATCTGTAGTTCCACCTACTTAGAAGGCTGAGGCAGAAGGGATCACCCAAACCCAGCTCAAAAACAATAAAAGAGGGCCAAACCAAGATGTATTTGCAATGGAAAAACATCCAAATCCATAAACCAGCCTAGCAGATAAAAGACAATTAAGCATCTAAGTTTACTTCAAAGTTTCCATCTTGACAAGAGTGACCATTCACAAGTGGCATAAATGGCAGACATGTGAAGCTGACGTACGTTTTAGGTGATATTTTTATATTCATCTTAATTGACTGAGTATGAGGTGAGGATAAGATGCTCAGGTAGAGGCATTGTATCCACAGTCAGAGTTGTATCCTTGACAGCGGGCGTCAAGGTGGAAGGCTAGACTATTTTGCTACCAAGTATGGAGGATCATGAGTGAGAAAGTGACAGTCTGCAGCCCAGAAGAGAGCCCTCTCCAGAGCCTAATGTGCCTTGACACCATGATCTCGGGTTGATTTCCAGCCTCCAGGATCATGAGTCCTGGTGGGGAAGGAAGAGAGTGAGACACAGCCAAAGGACTGAAGGCAAACCTTCACAAAGGGTCATGGAGGCACCAAAAGGCAATGGCAAGACCAGAGCAGGTAAAGAAAGTGGACTGTACAGTCTGAGAATTCAACAGAGGAACCATTCCAAGTCATACTGGAAGGTTAGTGATACTGGATTTTGCAGCGACATCAGGGATGAGTGTGGATGACAGAAGTCCTTTGAATTTGATGAGAAATAGTTATCAGTGATCTTAGAAAAGCTTCTTTAAGTATAAAGTTCCCCTTTTAGGAATATATGTTAAAATAGGCTATCTTGTGTGAATCAATATACTCTCCCATGTTAAACATATTCTCTGTAAGAAGAAGCTAGTGTGGGCAAATGATGTGAGCAGATGATAAACAGACGGTGAAATGCAAATAGCTGTCAAGTGTATGAAGAGACCCTCAAGCTCATTTGTAATCAGAGAAATGCAAATTAAAGTAAAATAATTTACCACTTTACAACCATCTGATTGGCAGAAATGGGAAAGTTTGAATAGCGATAATTATTAGTAGGGATGTGGGACATCCAGACCAGCTTCCTCTTGCTCAAGAGCTCTCTGGAAGTACTTATTCAGATGAAGACTGCACACCTCCCATGACACAGTGTGACTGTTCCTGGTTAAATAGCCCCTCAGACAAGGAAAGGATGGTCTATGAGGAGTGTATCACTCAGAAGGGATTAGGTGATGTTGGGGTAACCTCCAGAGCTCTGACACTTGAATGACACGAGTCTGGATTTTTCTCACACTGCAGTCCATCCCAGCTGGCAGGTCAAACCTGCTTATTGTGTCCACTCAGACGTGGAGTACAATCCACCTTGAAACTGCCTGTCACTGTGGCGAGGGGAGAGATGAACACCGTAGGGCATCAAGCCGGCAGTTAAATGCTCCACGAAGTGGTACGTGCCGCCTTGGCCCACACTCATGGCTTGAAATAGATATAATAAGTGATCCAAGATATAATGCTCCTCCTATGGACTCACACACTGTCAGCTGTGGACTGAATGCTTGTGCCCAGAATTCCTATCCCTATCTTGCAATGCGACAGAATTAGGAGGTGGGGAATTTGGGAGTGGTTGGAATTGGATGAGGTCATGTGAGTAGAACTCTCAGATGAGAATTGCAGTCCTTACAAGAATCCTGAGAAAGCTTGCTTCTCTCGGCTCTCTGTCAGGTGGCACCACAGTGAGAAGGTGGCAGCCTGCAGCCCAGAAGAGAGCCCTCTCCAGAGCCTAATATACCTTGACACCATGATCTCAGTTTGATTTCCAGCCTACAGTACTGTGAGAAATACATTTCTGTTGTATATAAACCAGCTAGACTATGGTAATTTGTTAGAGCAACCCAAACTGCTTAATGGACTTTGAGAATCAGAAATGCCTGTGAACAACGCCAAAGACTTCCAAAACAAAAAGTCAATGCAGCATTGTGGTAGCAGACATGCAGTCAATTTAGAATTCCATCTCAAGGAGAATTTTAGAGAAGTAAAAATTCTCTAGGGTTTCTATAGGATACCAAGCAGTAATTAGAAGCAAGAAACTAGAAAATACACAGAAAATTGGATAGATAATAAATGCTGAGTAGGAAAATGAGCAAGATAATGAGCTTTTTTAAAGCATGATATTCACATTAATATGTATACCCACACCAGACAAAGATACAAGAACACATAGGAATTTAAAGATACGTATCAAACACACTTGAGGCAGATCACTGTGGGGTAGGGGAAGGTGATTGAGAGTAGGAAAAGGAGGGGAAAATGGCAAATTAGATAAATAAAACAAAAGGGCTTTCCACGCTGGCTCTGAGGATAGCTACCAAGGGCAGAAGAATATGACTAACTTGGAGAACTGGAGGGAAAATGTAGAAGGGTTTATAAGCTGATCCAACAAATCATTCTAGTTGAGAAGAGAAAGAAAAAGGGTGGAGTAGAAAAAGGCTGAGTCAGTTCATGCTGGGGGAGATGTGTACCTGTGTGTGCTGCCTTTTGTGGAGGCTAATTGTAATTCCAGCTACAGGACAGGAAAAGGTGGGGAACGTTAGCTCAAGAGTAAGACAAATTATTATTAGCAACTGCTTTTTAGAAATGTGAAATCAATAAAGAATACTAACTGCTGTTCATTTTTAAAGAAACCGTGCTTGCTGATGAAGACAGATAGAGAATTAATAAACTACCACTGCGGGGCCCTTTGTGATACTCCTGACATCTGGGCACGTCCCCGCCGCTACCTCTGAGGTGGGCTCTCCCTGGAGATTTGGCAACAGTTCCACTTAGGGCCCATCTATCTGCTGTCGAAATCCTGGCCTTCTTGGACTTACGCTCTTCTCAAAATAGGTCACCCTGTCTGTGGCTGGGCCCACGTCACACGGCCCATCTGTCTCTTGCTCCGCCCACAAGTGAACAGTGATGCGGTGCTCCCTGACCTGATGACGAACACCCCTTGTCAGTTTTGACACCGCCATCACCCCTCCAGCACTGACCCTTCCTCACACTCAAGCAGCACAGCACGGAGACTTGTGTGGGGACCTCACCCCGCCATCTCTTTCAAGGGTTGCATGTCCAGGTTGGAAGCCACAGTGAGTGGGACATCTGCTGGGGACTGCCAGAAAGCCACAGCTTCAGAGCCTTCTGATAAAGACCATCCCTCACTTTTCCTTACTTTATATGGCATTGGGTCAGTTTAAAAAAATGCATTTGCACTTGCAAATCTTCCTGAATTTCCTGGCTAAATGAAAAAAAAAAGTTAAAATTAGCCAGTTGACACAATGGCAGTGTTGAAAAAGCTGGAGTGATTTTTGTGGTTAGCCAAAGCTTCACAGTTCTCTTTTGGGAAAAGCATGACCTCGGTTTTATAGATCCAGAACTTGATGCCACATCGGAAATATGCTCAGACAAAGACAAGAGATAGTAACGGAGAGGAGGAAGGGCAGAAGGACAGAGTTGAAACCGTGGGAGTGGGAAGTGGCTTCTTAGGTACTTGCATCTTGACTCATTTCACATTGCACCAAATGTTTGAAATAAAACTTGGCTGGGGGAATTCTAATATCTTTGCAGACCTTATGGATAATTTATTAACGCTTGATTGGCTTTTATTCAGAACTCAAAACCAAATTGACATCAGAAAATACACTATTAGTTAGAGATGCAGATGGTTTATGGACAGATTCTAATAAACATCGATTTCTACCGAGGTGAAGATCAAGGTAAAAAGAATCCATCAATATCTTCCATTCCGACAAAATCCTCATATGACCCGCATCAAAATCCAATGGGTATGATTCTTCTCTCTTCCCCCTGGCGAGCCTGTGAGAATGATGGCATCCTCCGGAGAAGTGAGAACATTATTTCTCGGAAGCCTCCTCATCTTCCTCTGTGGCCTTCTTCCTGTCCCCAAGTGAATAGAGTCCTGTCCAGCCTCCTCGGCCAGAAGCTAAATGACTAGGCCACAAAAAAGGGAAGGTCTCTTCACTAATGTCTGTTGCTTGAAATTAGGAGTAACAGCTCTCCTCTTTGACAATTCCAAAAAAGAAAAAAGAACACGATGAAACCACAGTATGGATGAATTCGTAGTAGAGCAAGTCAGATGTATTTTCATATGCTTCCTACAAATCCTACAGCATTTTTGATAAACACTTCACGTACCATGGCCTCATAAACCTTTGAAAAATAAACTATACAAAAATTGAACTTTTCCCACTATCACTGTAGCAATAACATTCCATTTTCAGAAGTTGAAATTGTTGCTCTGTTCTTTATACCTCTGAGTTATAGACCGAGAAGCTTCCCTCATCAGATGACTTCCTTAAAAATCAATACCTCCTCTTCAGTGTTTCTTCCTTAATACTGACAATTGTACAATCACCCAAATCTCACAGAAAAAACTGCCAACTTTAAAAATAAGCAAAATGCACTTCCCACCCACACACGCGCAAGCGCGCAGTCGCACACTTACAGCCCACACAGGGACTGTCCCTGTGAACAGGCCACACTACCTACCACGTGAACTGTGTTTCTCCTTCCTTACTCTCTCTTCTTGCCTATTTTGGAAAGAAAGATCAAGCAGTCAGCTGTGAAGGCGTACCCGTGACAGCCGTCAGCTGCTTCCGTCACACGAGATGAGTCAACCCACAAAAGGTGGAGCTGGAAGTTTCCTGAGGGGCCAGGTCCACCTGCTCACTTGATTGGTCGAGCAGGCCTCTGGGAGGCTGACAGAGCCATAGCGAGGTAGGAGAGCTGGAGCAGGCAGGAGGTCGCTGGCATGTCGCGGGTAACAACAAGGTCCCGCACGCGGCTTGTGGACATTCCACATCAGAGATGGGACTGGGAGAAGCTTCAATGCTTCTGTTAAAGGGAGATTTTGAAAAGGTGGACAGTCTTTAAGAAAGGAGAAAGAAGAGAGAAGCAATTATGAACAGCTGCTTCTGTTGATGGGAATGAAACTCCCCACAGTGGAAGAAACATCCTGCTCGTAGTCTCTGTGCCCTGATGCTGGGGGTCCGCCTGCCTCCACTTTTGTCTCAGATCATAGCAGGATCACTTTGGACTCAAAGTGACCTTTCCTCTGCTCTTTTTTTTTATTTCCCTGATTTTCCAAAGGACTTGAAGCGACCGACACCATCGGACTGTCATGAGCTGCAGGTAGCCTAGAAAATAAATAAGAAACTGGAAATTTCTTCCTCACGGGTTCCCTGGGATCAAGGAAGCAATGAACATGGTGCCATTGAAAGGATGGAAGTCAAGTCACACATGCCCCAAACTGCTGTACAAGCCCATCTAGGTCTATTCGGAAGCATTTGGATTTAATTTTAGTTTTACATTGGATTTAGTTTTTTGCCGAGGAATTGCTTTGTTGAGCAATTATCTGTTGAGTACCTACTGTGTAAGCCTGTGGATCCTGGAATTATCATAGCAAATAGGACACACTCTACAAGGAAGTTTTTGGTCTTATGGTACGTTGGGTAGATGGACAAATATTAGATAAGTTGCAGTGAAATTTAGCTTACTACAAACAAACAAACCTTGTGATTCCTCCAGGACAAAAATAATTAAAATTTCCTAGAGATTTATTGTAATATATAAATGTAAGGGGGCCCTCTGTATCTGTGGGTTCCACGTCTGTGGGCTTAATCAACTGTGGTTGGAAAGCATTCAGAAAAGAAAATCCAAAATGTTTCAAAAGGGAGAACTTGAATCTGTGCATGCTGAGCCCGGCATTGAATCTACGCGGGTGAAGTGACGTGGAGGCGTTGCATTAGGTCATCTACAATTAATTTAAAGAACATGGGTGGATGTACATAGGTTGTATGCGAATGATACATCGCCTTGTAGACATAACTTGAGCATCTAGAGATGGTGATATTCTTGGGTGGGGGGTATCCTGCAACCAATCTCTCATGAAGAGTGAGGGATAGCTGTACATTGTTTAGAGTTAGCGGTCAACTTTTGGGAATTGCCTCTCCCACTTTCCAAGGACCTAATAAACTCTTAAGTGGGTACACCTGACCTGAGTTGATGAGTCCAAAAGGGTACTTGTTCTAGTCCAGGCCAATTCGAGTAGCCTAGCCCCTGACCACTGTTGATCCTCCCAGGGGTGGGCAACCAATCTCACCCAGCTTATCCTGCAGAGGGGAAGTAGGACTGAGAAGCGGTCATGGAGATGAGCAATTTCCAGATTCCTGCAGTTTCTGTCATCTAGCAGCTTCCATGTCGCCCAGCAACATTTTTTCAGCGCTTCTTTGGATTTCTTGGGGTTGTACACCACTTTTTGCTTAGTTTGTTCAATTTGAATTTCAACCAAATGCATCCTAATAGAGTTGGGAGGAAAAGCATAAATTGGGAAAGCCTGTGTGGGGTACAGGCCCCCAAGGGAATTCCCCGTGATTTCCTGCCTGCTGTTTTCCACACATTTATGTGATTCTTTACCCTTGACTTTGGTAGAATGTATGACTTGCTTCTAACCAACAAAATAGAACAAAGACAATGAGATATAATTCCCTTCATTAGATTATGGAAATTGTCAGTTTTAAATACTGCAAAAATCACACAAATCGCGAAGAGTAAAATCATGCTTTTTAACTGCCTGGGACTCCTGCTCTGTGGCTTTGCATCCCCAGCTTGGATGTATCAACACAGTGGTAGGAAAAGTATATGAAAGCATTCCACTTGGACCATCTACCCAACTCTTCACAAAAATGACTGTGAGCCATATAAATACATTCCATATGATCTAAACTTACCCACTGTCCACTCAACTTCCCCTAGCCAAATTGCAAAGCTGTCCATGATCAGTAGAATGCAAGGTAATAAGGGGAAAGTCTAGCAAAGGGGAACGTGGAGTGCAGAGAAGTCGCAGTCGTACCAATGATGGTTAAAATCTTCCACATCAGCAAATCTGACAGTCATACAATCACATGACCATATCAGTAAGTCCCTTGCAGCAGCATGATCTCATGAGTGCTGAAACTTAACCTTCACCAGTTTCCTAGTAACCCTTGCCTTTGTCCACAATCATACTGTTAATGGCAGAACCTGGATTAAAACTACATCTCCTTGGTGGTCAGTCTCATAAAAGTCCTAGTAATAGAACCAGAGTAAGAAGGTTAGTGTTAGGTGTGTGTGTGTGTGTGTGTGTGTGTGTGTGTGTGTGTGTATGTGTGTGTTTCCAGCTACATAATAAATAATCTATTGAGAGTTAAACAAATAAGTTTCCAGCTACATAATAAATAATCTATTGAGAGTTCAACAAATAAGTTTCAACACCCCCCAAAAAATCTGTAAGTTAGCCAAAGTGTACAGAGGTAGTCTGTATTAATTAGAAAAATATTCCATGGTTTATGGATGAATAAAGCTGCAACTGGATATTGTACAAGGGGGACCCCCCCAAAAAGAACAGAATTATCTTTTGAAGGGCAGGCCCTTTGTAGTACACTCATAATTTGTTCTTTTAGATCAAATGACCAACCAAACTTTTGAGATGGTTTATCACGATTTGCAGAAGAAACATCCTGACTTGTGACAAACAGGTGACTGTTTCTTCTACCACGACAACACACCCGTCCACATCACACTGAGTGTTCAGCAGTTTCTGACCAAAATGGCATGGCCCTATACCCCACCTTCCCTCCTCACCTCATCTCACCCCCGGCCACTATTTTTTGTTTCTCTGGATGAAAAAAGTCTTCAAAGGAAATGTTTTGCTGATGTGGAAGAGGTGAAACAAAAAATGGCAGATGCACTAAGAGGCATCAAAATTGATGAGTTCAAAAACTATTTGAGCAGTGGAAAAAGTGTCTCAATAGGAGTATTTTATCAAATGGAAAGTGCTTCGAAGGTGACTGAAGTTTAAACATGTAAAAAACAAAATACACAATTTTTTATGAATAAATTCAATTTTCGAGGGGATCCCCCTCATAGTCAACATTATATTAAGAAATTAGGTGGCAGCTTGTTTTTTGCAAATTAATTTGGCAAGGATGTACTTCTCAGGAAACCAGGAGTGCTTTGGAACAGGCTGAGGCTATGAATCATCATCTCTCTGTTGACAAAATATCCAAAATGAAGAACCATCTCATTAATGAAGTCGTGTACAGACAAGCGTGGGTGTCCCTCGTCTCCCTCTTTCTCCTCTCCCCAACCCTTTCACTCCTGCTGTCTTCAGTGAAAGATGATCACATGACAACCAGGTATGTGGCAATGATAAGAACTCATGAACCAAGGCCAGGAAAGAATTGTCTGAGGCAAGTTAGATCCTGAATAGTGTTAAGAATAAGAGGTCAGGAAGGAGAGTAAATCCTTGAGCCGTATACAATGGCCTGGAAAGGCTAAAGAAAAATGTTTAGTTTCTGAGGAAAAGAAGTGGAGAGGACAGGCTTAATCTGGATAATCCTCTAACAGGAAAGTTTCTACCTAAAATCATGAGTGCACAACCCGAAGTCCTCTTTCTAGACTAGACAGTAACATTCCATAAATGAAGACCAATGAACTCGTTTACTCTAAATTTGCCACGGTCTCCCTGGGATAATATGGGTTCTCAAAAACTATCGCCAGTTTTAAGAATTTTGTCACAGTTGAAGATATGACTTTGTACCATTTATGGGAATTTGAATATTGTTACAATCAGTTTCAATATGAGTTTTTATAGTGTCAAATTAATATCTGAAAAACACTTCAGTGATGCAGTGGAAGGGTGACTTGAATATCTGAGTTTTAATAGGGATGAAATTTCTATCTTCATTACCAAGGAGAATAAGAGTGTATTGGTTGTTTTAATTCTCTATTTATTCCTTCTTGACTATATTCAGACAAGTATCTTCTGTTATATCACTACAAATAGGCCATCAATTCAGAATGCAAACTAGTGCAACCTCTCTGAAATTCAGTGTGATGATTTCTGAAAGAACTAGAAATTGACCTTCCATATGACCCAGCAGTTCCCCTATTGGGAATATATCCAGAGAAATGCTAATCATTCTACAAAAAAGATACCTGCACAGGCATGTTTGTTGCGGTTTTATTCACAATAGCAAAAATATGGAACCAGCCATGCTGCCCATCAAAGCTAGACTGAATTTTTTAAAATGTGGTACATATATATAATGGAATATTATGCAGCCTTAAAGAAGGACAAATATATGGACTCTGCAGCAACTAGGCTAGATTTGGAGTCGATCATACTCAGTGATCTATCACAGAAACAAAGAAGAGAGTACCATATATTCGCACTTATTAATTGACCTTGAGCAATTGTAATACTATAAGAAAGCAATTGGAAGTAATGGGGAGCTGTCGGGGGGTGGGGACTGGCAGTTAAGGGAAACTGGTGGGAGAAGGAGGGCATACCTCATCAACAAGGATCTGTGCATAATCAATATTTGTATACCTAAACCTGAATTGTACTCCAGATCTTTACAATAAAAAATAAATAAATAAATAGAATAAGTAAATTCTTGGTATATCCAAAAAACTCTGATTGGGTGTTTGGTGCATGTCTTGTGTGTTTCTGTTTCTTTCTGTTACTTCCACATGGATATTTCTTTATCACAAAAATATGAGAATAAAGTATTCTGATATAAATTATATTATATTGGTGATTGTTAAAGACTTTCATGCCTTGAAAGATGTTGGAGATTAACCTGTAGATTATTTTATTTTTAAAAAGTGTTGCCACTCAAAAAAATAAATTCTGTAGATTCAGTTCCATAGAAATTGTAATGTCATTTCTATTACTAATTTTCATGGTGATTGTTGAGAAATGATGTATAATAGACTTATTTAACTTAGAGTAGATTAACTATGATAAAGACAGTTTTCATTCTAGTATTTCACTCAATAAGTTCATTCAGAAGTGGATCTTCGTTATTATTTGTTAGTTTTAAAACTAAAAGAAAAAGATGCAAATTAAACTCAACCCATAGGCAAGAGGCAGTTCTATGATTTAAATGCTTTTGTTCTCTTCAAAACTCATACTGAAGTTTAGTCCCCAGTGCAGCAGTAGTGGAGAGTATGGGCTTTAAGAGGGGATCAGGCCGTGAGGGTTCTCCCTCATGAATGAATAGTGCCCTGTAAAAAAGGGCTTGCAGAAGTGGGTTTGCTCTTTTGCTCTCCTGTCATATGAGAACACAGCACTTGTATCTTTTTGGCCTTTCTCCTTCCACCCTGTGAGGGCACAGCATGAAGGCCCCCACCAGATGTCAGCACTTTAATCTTAGACTTCCCAACTCTAGTGCTAAATAAGAAACAAATGTCTAGAGCTAAGTAAGAAACAAATGTCTCCTTTTTACAAGTTACCCAGTCTGTGATATTTTGTTATAGCAACAAAAACAGACTGATAAAGGGAGTTGGTTGTTTAAAGGTCAGTCACCAAAGTACTCTCCATTTGATGCAATGCTCCTACCAAGAAACTTTTCCATTGCTCAGATAGTTTTCAAATTTGTCAATTTTGATGCCTCTTGGTGTGTCTGCCCTTTTTTGTTTCACCTTTTCCACATCAGCAATAGCTTTCCTTGGTGGACTTTTTTCATCCAGAGAAACAAAAAATAGTTGCTGGAGAGTGAGATGAGGTGAATAGGGAGGGTGGGGCACAGGTGTTATGACATTTTTGGTAAAAAACTGCTGAACAAAAATGTATATGTGTCCTGGTGACTTTGCCTCCTCTGTGATTGGTGCCCAGTGACTGTCCCTCATATATGCATTTGGATATGGTTTAGCCAGGTCTAGATTCTTCATTGACAGGTGCAGAGTTTGGAAGTGGTCTCTGCGTTTGCTTATTCTTAGTGTATTTTGACCTATTGCTATTTCAATGACTGGAGTAAGATTTTCAGGGTTGCTAAGTACTCAGAAGAGAAGGTGACAGGTGCACGAATCCATACCAGAGTCTAAAGAAGGTACTTCCATAAAAGTTTCAGCAATAAGCATTTGAATTCTTGAGGAGACAAAGGTTTCAGAATTGCCTGCAGAGCAACCTGGTTGGGAGATATACAGACTAACACAGTGAGCAAGAAAACATCCCAGCAGCCACAGTGGTGCTCCTGGTGTGACCTTCTAGTCATCCATGTCCTGCAGTACAAAATAAAAATGACATCGTTGTATCTGAAAAACAAATGGGCCAAAATCATCTAAAAAAGCAGGAACCTGCATCTATGGACCCACCTGCTTCTCCATGGCCAACTGTCCTGTCACTGACAGTGGAGAGTTCTGCACAGATCGGGACCTAGACATCTGTCACAAAGTCTCCTTCATGAAAACTGTTTCTCATGTCAAGTACATCAATGCTGGGGAAAAATGAGGAAGAAAAATTTCTGTGATTACATTTCCAGTACAATTTGGGGTTACAACCATGACAAAATAAATGTCTGAAGTTACATAAGATATTGATGGTGATGGATAAAAAAGTGGGAGAAGATTTATGGCATGAGAGGATTCTGGTTAATAGACTTAATTAAGATTAAGGAAAATACTTCTATAAAGATAATCTTTGACATCTATGTATAAGTCTTTATGTTCATAAGGCATTTTGATGATTAATTTTATGCCAATTTGAGTGGGCCATGGGATGCCTAAATTAAACGTGGTTTTGGGGTGTGTCTGTGATGGTGTTTCTGGATTATATGAGTATTTCAACAGTGGACTTAGTAGGCAGTCTTCCCAGTGGGTGTTCGTGGGCATTACCCAGTTTGCTGAGGGCCAGAATAGAATAAAAGGTGAAAGAAGGAGAAATTCACTCCTCCTTTCTGGCCTCTCTGTTTGAGTTGGTTCATGTGTGTATGAATATATATATACATATATAGGTATATATGTGAATATATATTGCAACAAGGATTAAGTAAGGGCAATTATAGTGCAAGGATACCTTGACACTTAGAAGAATGAAAATGCTTAAAAGTATCAGTCAAGAAGCTATAGAGATGTTTGGTCATTGATCTGGGAAAACAGGAATGTTAGTTTTGGAGCAATCAGAGCTGTAAGATTATGTTTAGACACTAGGCAGTACAGTGGATGGCATTTGCCATCATGGTTCAGGTAGGGATAACTTCTGATTCACTGATGTGTATTAAAGGTAAGGAACTTTCAGCAGCTGTACTGGCTAAAATATAGTTTTTTAATCTAATGTGTTAACCTTGAGTTAAAAAATAAAAATAAGGTTATTTGCCTAACTCCTTGCTCTTTTCTAACCCTAATAATTTCACATTTCTGACTTATTTGTTTGACTATTGGGGAAGACTCCTAGTCAGTATTTAAAGCTATGTTAGATTAGTCTTCATTTTTCCTGCGGGCTTCCACTATTTAAACAGATACATAATTTTTCCTCCGTGTTGTCAATTCCACACAATTTTGTTAAAGTTTCAAGATTGTAAGTAAAGCTACATGATTATTGTTTTGAGATTTGAATTAAAGCTATAATTTTTTTCAATTATGTTTGTGTTTTCATTATGTAAAAACGTGTCAGCTTTGTTGAATAGAAGTGGTTTGTGAAGCTTACATGCTTCAGTTTTCTCATTTCAGTCATGCTTCCTGCCTCTAATTTTTCTCTTCCAAAGAAGCTATGATTATAAAACACACAAGACAACATTTTTGCTAAGTACCTCAAAACTGTCCACTCTCCCCAAAATAGCCAAAATAGCAAATTCAGACTACTTTTTACTTCATGGTACATTGATATGCTTCCCTGATATAAAATCACTTGTGATACTTATTTAAAAATAAAGATTTTAGAGCCAACTCAACTCAGTTCCCCATGTGATTCTTAGAATGAGCCTCATTTGGAAGACATTATATCACACACCTCCTTATCCTGTAGAAGAGTCAAAAGATTAAGAGAATGCTTTTTGCATATGCAGTCTTTAGAGTTCATTTCATTAATACTAACATTCAAAGACTTGAGAATGAGTTTTCAAAGGACTTATCACTCCTCTCACAACTGACAGCACACTAACATTGACTCTTCAGTAACTGGATGTCTCCAGTATGGGGAGGGAGTACAACTGTGGATTATAGTTGCAACAGCTCAGTGCTGAGCCCAGAACTGCATGACAATATGCAGAAAAACTTTGGATGACTTTCATTTAAAGGCATCAATTAGAAAGTATTGCTAAAGAATGCCCTGGTATCTTTTGGCTCAAGTTAGATTAAGAGATTTTAAAATGATGCATTTTTCAAATAAAAAAGGTTTAATATTAAAGAATATAACATGATATCATTTATTTTTGTATCAAGGTTTAGGAGAAAAAATGTTTGTTCTGAAATAAAGAACACATTATGGACAACTCAGATTATATCATGACCCCTTGGACACCCTACTACCTTAGATCCATGCATATTTGAGTTGTCCAAAATTTTTGAACTTCATTAAAATCCAGGCTAATCACTGACTTTGATAAATTTCCACAATTTAATACTCTTATATCATCTCCTGAGAGTGCCTTTTCCTTCTGACACTTTCTTACTACTTACAGTAAATCTTCCCCTCACCTTAACAAGTTGCACTAGCATATATACAAAAACACACACAAGCAAGGTGCCTCTGAAATGTGTCTTTATAACAATTACTCTAGAGGCCAAAACCCCATCTGGGATAGCATTGGGGCAACCTTTTATTTATCTCATCTTACCCCAAATTTCATGAAAGCAGGCATGAAAGAGGTTCTAAAACTTCATGGAGGATGGTGGTATCAGGCAAGTACACAGATACAAAATAAGAAATCAAGCAATGGAGCATGGACTTTCAAAATCTGACTTTATTTTTTGAATAATAATCTTATTATTTATTTAAATCAGGTTTATTTAAAATCTAATTTTTTAAAATAGCCTACTGTGTGCCAGACACTGTTCTAAGTACTTAACAAATAGCAACGTTTGTTTCTATTAACAATCCCATGTAGTAGGTAACACACGAACATCTCTATTTTACAAATGAGACAGAGAGAATTCAGAAGGGGCAAGGCCAGGATTTGAACCCAGGAAAATTGGCTCCAGGAGCAAACTCTTGATAACTACAAAATGCTGCCTAGCATGAGATTACATAGGGCCACGCAAAGTGAAGGGCACATTTCTGTCACCTATGTATAAAGGTGACACTCTGCTAGCGCCGAGTATTCTATGAGTTCAGGTATTCTCAGATTATCTGCTCACATGACATCACGTAGTACAACAGATATAACATATTATCCCCATCTGTCCTCTATATATGTAACTTGAAAGGCACACACAGACTGCTTGTAGCGTCATCAAGATCTCTCTGCCTTCCCCACTAACTTCTTTTGAGAAAATCACATGCTGGAAGGCCTTTCAAGTGATAAACCAAACAGCCAACCTTTAAGGAAGCTGCCATAATAGAGGCTTGAAGATTCTTCGTTCATATTGAAAGTGACTCATTGTGAGCAATCTTGTTGAAGTTTAAAAGGAAATTATAACAGAGCTCCCCCAAGAGCCATCTAGTTCCAACTAGTCCCCTTTGATTTCTTTTTAGAGAAATTGACTTGCCACCACACCCTTGAATCCACCATTTTAGAGTCATGACCCCATTTGAGAGACATAAAAAAGTATAGGCCCTCTCTCCAGGAAGGTGCATAATTGTCACAGAGGGCAAGAGTTGCCAGCAATGTTTACAGATGTCACCATCACTCCATCCAAGCTCAGTGACAGAATCCTTGAGGTTCTTGAGTGGTGGTTAAATATCCTCACTCCAAAGGAATTGGGGACACCCATCTGAGTTGTGATTGCAACATGGTAACCAGGAGTTCTTTTGTAAAGAGGTCATTGATCATTGGTGTCTCCAGTGATAAATCTTCAGTACAAGTGTTTTTGCTTTTTCTAAAGAAAATTAACTTTTAACTACTATGTGTATCTTTATATCTATCTATAGCTCTACTCCATGATCTATATGAAGTAGTAGATGACTACAAATAAAAGGAAATTTACTGATTAGCATGGAGTGTGAAGTGGAAAAGGAATTACATCTCTAGGTTGCTGCATCTAGAGAAGACAGCTATACTTTAAAATAGTTGTCAATGGGCACATGGTATTACCCAATGAAATAGTCAGTGTTAAACTGTGACCCAAAGCTTAAAAACAACAAAAAAGTTACTTCTCCCTTTGGAAAGATTGAAAGCAAAATATATTCTCAAACACTGAATGTGGAGAACATTGAAAACAAACTGGAAATGGAGCAGAGAGCTCCGATTAAGCCATTCTTTCACTTTACAAAAAATTTGAGCACTTGAACTATGCACAAAAATGACTTCAGGCATACAAAAAGAAAGCAGCTGTTAGGTTAGATAACCTGCTCTTGCTAAATATTTTCAAGCAAAAATATCCTTCTTCTATCATAGTATTTATCAAGCTTTATTAGTTTTGTTTTTCAGTTGTGTGACTTTGCTGCTAAATCATAAATTTCAAGGAAGCGAAGATCATATATATCAATGTGCTGTCAGAGCCTTACATTGTTATGATTCTTATCAAGGAGTAAGTACATTTTTAAGAATGATAATAAAAATAATACAATTCTAAGTATGTTCCAAGCACTGCAGTAAGTGCATTTCTACTTATGTATTTTAATTGAAATAGCCATAAGCATATTTTAATAATTTGAAGCAAGTATGATAGTATATATACATGACGTAAACATGGGCACATATTTGTTGACTTACTGAATAAACAAATCTCTTAATATATTTTTCAGAATTTATAACAATTTTACTTAGCAATATTATAGTCACTTTCTTTTTGGCTAAGAGACAGGCTTTTTATTTTTCAAGAGTTCTACCAGTTTGTTTTCCAGCTGCTCAGTTTACAAAAGTTTGTCTAACACTCCCCCTCATACAGTGATTACAATGCCACCAAAATAATAGATTGAAAATGGAACCCCTCAAAAGCTCATTACAAGTTATCTACTCTCACTCAATTTTCCCCCAATTCCCCTATGCAAATGTTTTTAAGCAAATTTTCAAAATAAATAAAAACATGATTCAGGAAATAATGAATTGCACTTTATTTCTTAGTTGAAATGAATACAATGGCTTTCCTTTTTTGAAAATTGCTTCTATTTTTAAGGTATATTTTCTTTATGTATATTTTATTTTATTTTATTTTGGAGTTGTGGATACATGGGAGGGTTTCCTGCATCAACAGATGCATGCAGGTTTAGGCTTTAGCAGGCAGTCCCCCTAAACCGCGGACCCAGTACCCAGTATGTGGTTGTGCATCCCTGATCCCTCCTCTTTCTTCAGCTTTTCCAGTGTCCATTGTTCCCAGCTTTGTGTTTGTGTGTCCGGTAACCAAGGCCTGCTTATGAGTGAGAGCATGTGGTATTCAGATATTTGCTTCTGTGATGGTTCACTTGGAATCATGCTCTCCAGTGCATCCATCAAGAAGGCATTATTTCATGTGTACGCACCATATTTGCTTTAATCAGTCTACTTTCAATGGGCACCTAAGTTGGTTCCATGTTTTTGCTATTGTGAATAGTGCTGCAGTGAACATATGCATGCAGCTGTCTTTTTGGTAGAGCAATTTATGTTCTTCTAGATATATTCCCAGATTTGGGACTGTTAGATCATATGAAAGTTCAATTTTTAGTTCCTTGAGAAAATGCCATGCTACTCTCCGCAAAGGCTGAGTTACAGTAATTTAAGTACACTTCAAGCAATTTTTTTTGCAATTCACGATTGGGATCTATATATGGAAGCTATATAACTAAACATATTGCTGTTACACAAGACAAATGCAAAAGATATAAATCAAGCCAAATAGAATCCAAGACGACAAATCCAACCTGAAAAATCTAAGGCAGAGATTATTCTCTTGGTCATATCTTGTCAAGACTCATCATCATTTCCTGGGTCAGGAGGAATTGAAAGATTACTGTGAACCCAACTAAATATCACCCATGCTTTAGATCAATAATTTTTGCTTTGGTTAACTCCGTTGTAAATTGTACTCATTTCACAATGCAAATGCAGGTATATTTGTTCATAACCAAAACCCTCATGGATTTCATGAAATCCCAAGTGAAGAGACTGTTCCTTGTGCTGTCATTATTAGATACTGGATGGAACGAACTCTTAATTATTGCATTGTATTTCCGGCCCTCAAATAAACAGAGATGAGCACCACTTTTAAGGTGACGGTCTCAACTGGACTGAACTTATTCAGTTCACGTGCCACAGATTGCAAGATCTACAAAGTACATACAATGTCCTTACATCTAGAAAAGGTCACCAAATAACTTGCACAGATCTAATCATTCATTTGTAACTTGCTTTATTTCATCTTCTCACATCAGAAGCTATTGGGAAACATCTTACTCAGGCAATCAGCTCCTTGCAGACCTAACAAGGCTTTTTGCAAGTAAATCCTATAGCCCAGCTGCATGGGATTAGGTGTCCCTCAGGTAGTTCTATCCGAAAATCATGTACAGAATGAGAGTGTCGAGAGGCCTTTCACCCCTCCACACTCAATTTCGGCCAAAACTAAACCACCATGCTCCAAGAAAGAGACCCGTCTACTGCTCTGCTCGCGCCTTCAACTCCTCTACCCACTCTCTGAGCATGTGACGCAGGCGTGGCCTTCCCTCATGCACAGGGAAAAGGCCTCCCATCTCCAGAATCCCAGCGTGATGCTGAGTTAGCGTGAGGAGAGAGCCAGCCGTCCATACTTCCAGGACCAAATTGACTTCTGAAATCAATACAAATTATCCTTAAGCTGTGGGTGCACATCCCTCTTAAAGCCTTCCATTTCTCAAAACCTTAAATGATGATTTTGCAATACGACATTCCCTTCATCAGCATCTCTGTGGAAACTGGAAATTACAGTATGTGATACAATTAAAATGTATATCCACAACCACTCAGAATAATCATGGCTAATTAGAAATTATGAATCATTAAAATAACATGGCTTTCTGTCAGTGTGCACACGACATGCTCATGTCTCCCGACTTCCCAACCAATCTCCCTCAGTCTTAGGAGGCACATTTGTTACAATATTTATATTAAGCCTCTCCATTAAGTAAATTACCAGACAGCCAAAGTTGAAAGGTTATCTGGGCTAGCAAACTGCTCAACACAGTCAATATACATAATCAGCTGTGGTTAAGGTCCACATTACACTTTTCCACCCCTATTGAGTGACTTTTCAAAAGCAAGTCATTTGCACAGGCTTATCAAGATGGCTACAGTTCTGATAGATTTCAGAATATCTTCATCATCATGAAATCCTCCTTTCCGTAGTATTTGTCTCCTTCATTAATTTTAAGGCAGGCTAGAAAATTACCCAAATACTTCAATCAAGGTTTCTGACACAACTTTGGGAGGGTAAAGTGAAAGAAGAAAGAAAGCCAACAAGCATGAAAGGAGGGAGGGAGGGAGGAAGAGAAAGAAAGGGAAGGAAGGATGGAAGGAAGGGAAAGAAAGAAAGAAGGAAAGAAAGAAAGAAAGAAAGAGAAAGAAAGAAAGAGAAAGAAAAGAAAATGGGGGGAGGGGAAAAAGGAAGGAGGAAGGGAGGAAGGGAAAACGTCTGGAGTTTCCATAGGCTACGGGTGGTGGCTTCTTCTAGCAGCTCCCCTCGTAGCTCCATGGTGCCTTTGTCTTTCCAGGACTGCAGTGCCTCTTAACTGATTCTCTATACTAAATTCTCTCTGTTTAAAACACTGGTATCATCTTCTGACTGGACCCTGACGCAGCAAGCAATAGCAGGTTTAATATTAAGGGCTGCGCTCTAATTTCTGGTCCTGGCGTCTCATTCAAATTCTGCCCACAGCGGACATGATCGGTTTGCCCAGCAGCCTGTTTTTGAGGAGCCGCCCCTTCCTTAATGTTTTGGTCCTGGCGAGGGTGGTGGTGTTGTCAGAGACAGTGTCTCAGCCATGTTCAGTGGTGCACTTGTGGCCCAGGCTGATGCGCTAGGCCTTCCCAATCCTCTGCTGTAGGGATGGGCTTGAGGCGGGTGTGGGTGGCAGCTAGACCAGTCGCAGTCATCCCTGGGACTCTTCTGCTGGAGTTGGTGAAGTGATGGTGATGGGAGGACTAGAAGTTGTGGCAGCTAGCTTTCAACTTACCCTCTTGCGTGGAATTTTCATTCACAGTAGAAGGCAACCAGAAAATAGAGAGAGAGAGAGACAGAGACAGAGACAGAAATAGAGATAGAGATAGAGACAGAGACAGAGAGGGACAGAGGGAGAAAAGGGAGAGAGGGAGCGAGAGAGAGAACTTCATCTGGATTCCTACCAAGTCTTTGATTGGTAGCAGTCGTCTCTCGCACTAGAAAACAAAGCTTTCCAACTCATAAGCCCTCGCTGTGAGAAGGACTAAAGAAACACTAGTACTCGGCCAAGCGAGAACAACAAGGCGGATCCAGTGTGCAAGAGGCAGCCTGGCGCCATCGTTGTGCTCACGGTTGAAGTTGGTGGTCAACGCTCCCTGTGGGTTTATCTATTTTGCAGAGTTTCACGGCACATCAGTAATTACTGTCGGCAAAACTCATTGTAATTCAAAATTCCATCTTGCTTAAGGGCACATCGAAGAACTAGTTGCTGGTTTTCCCTGCCTCGTGTGGCCTATCACAAACCAGCAGACAGCCAGAATCTTTTCATGTCAGTGGTTCAAGAGATAATAAACAAATTGGAACAGCCAACCGAAGTTTAACAAGCACCAAGCTTTAGAGATCTCTTGATACTTGAATTTGCAGTACAGACACACGTCAAGTATAGTTACTTCCTGTAGACACTCCTCTTAAAAGCTACTGGTGCCGCGCTCGGTGGCTCAGCCTGTCATCCCGCGCCTTTGGGAGGCTGAGGTGAGTGGATTGCCTGAGCCCACGGGTTCAAGACCCGCCTGGGCAGCAAGACTTCATCTCTACAATAAATCAAAAAATCAGCCGGGCGTGGTAGCACGTGCCTGTAATTCCGGCTATTCAGAAGGCTGAGGCGGAAGGATCGCCGGAGCCCAGCAGGTCGAGGCTGCGGTGGCCGGGAGCGGCCACTGCACTCCAGTCTGGGCGACAGAGTGAGACTCCAACTCAAAAAAAAGCTAATGACATGTTTAGTCCAGGAAGGCTTGAGATTTCTCTCAGGGTTAGAGACATCTCTTGTTCTCGGAGAGGGGCCTGCACCAACTGTGAGCGAGGCTTCTCCTTAGCGGTGTGCAGCCAGACAGAGGTTCTTCCTTTAGAAGACAAATAGATTCAGGGGTGAGTGTGCAGGTTTGTTGCACAGACGCACCACGTGGTGGTGGGATCTGAGGGTAGCGGTCGCCTGAATAGTGAACTTTGCACCCCACAAGTCGTTTGTCAGCCCTCACGCCCTGACTCCCCCTTCATGAGTCCTGCTCTCTTCCCAGCCCTCTGCCCGTGTGGATCCAGGGATCAGCTCCCACTTAGGAATGAGAATATACGGGATTTGTTTATTTGTTTCTGAGTTATTTCACTTAGGATGCGAAACTGGATCCCTGTCTCTCTCATAGATAAAAGCTAACTCAGGAAGAATTAAAAACTTACATGAAGACCTGAAACTAAAAACTCCAGAAGAAAACCTCAGAACGACGCTTCAGACGGGATGGGTGGAGCCTCCGTTCGGAGGCTGCCCCCGCCGGGTGGTCTCCCAGCACGGCCTCCATGGCCTGCGCCTCAGGGATCTCCTGGTGAGAGCCGGGAGAGGCTCTGGCAGCTCGTGGACTCTAGTGGCTAATGTCCAAAGATGTCTTTGATTCCGTCCTGGTGCCATTATCTTGAGCTCGTTGACACAGACCTTACAGCCCAGTTCACAAACGCGAGGACACATTTCTTGACCTTGGGTTAGACATGCGAGGATCAGATCCCCATTTTTGAGTGGATTTTCCAGGCTCCACCACATTGACTCTCTCAGATACTGTTCCTCTCTGAGCATCCACTAAAGGTGAATCTGCCAGGCTGTTCTGCATTCTTCAACTTAACAAGTGCTTCCCAGTAAGGCTAAGCATCTCCTGTAGCCTGGGCTCCAGAGGCTTGTCAGAAGAGACACCTGGGCTCCTGTCTTCCTCTTGGCCACCTTTTCTCTCCTTTTTCCTCTCCTCCCATGCGCAAGACTTGAACAATGCTGCAGTGACTGCCTCCAGCCAGGGAGACATAATCGTATTCTGTTTCTGTTGTCATACGAAAATTGTTATCTGGTTTGCCGTTGCCTGGTCCGTGAATATGTCAGGTAGCTCCTCTCTGTTCTCTGATTCCGGTCCTGATGCTCTCATTTCTCTCCCTGCAGGCGAGAGAGCCGTGGCAAAGCTGGAATGTACCATACTGTGTTGACAAACAGCATTCGCTAATGATTTTGCAATTGATGTGTGTTTAAATTTTTATTTCTGTTTTAATTTTTGAAATAAAAAAATGTTAGCAGGTCCACAGAGACAAAGACATAATTATCTGTATATATACAATTAGATAGGCCATATGATATGGTTACACAGATTTTTCAAGTGCTTGAAAAATACACTTTTTAAATGTATTAGAATCACATTTTTAATGGATTAGTTGTTTTTGCTATTGTTGTTGCTGAGTGGACATGACCATAATCAATTAAATTAGATTGAATAATTCAAAGTGTTATCAGTGTCTGGCACGTAGTATGTGTTGACCTAGGTTAATTATTATTGTTATTGTCAATTAACCCTTATTTAGGCTACCTTGAAAAACACATAAATACAAATACCTTTACTAACATGACAAGAAGTGGCTTTCTTCTTTTTATAATGAAAATTGTATATGTGAACTGCAGTTAATTTTTCCTATGACGTCTTCATAGAGTTATCATGAAATCATTCGTAGTCCTGTTCAGGACAACTCATTCCATCTCAAATATGGGAGATGTATCTCAAATAATTCTTCAAGTTTTCTAGAACTGGCTTTCCATTTTAAATGAACAGTATATTCTAAGCATTTTGCATTAGTTTACCCATTAAATTTTCTTTTTAGTGTAGCAAAATTGTCTTTTTAATATCTGTGCCCAAACATCTACTATAATGACAAAACAAGCTTGAACGCCGATCACAGCAAAAGTGTACTCTTGCCCGAAATGTCAAGTGGGTGAATGTGGGGCTGTGACACACTTTGCTAAACCGCTTCTCTGCTTGAGACACATCTCTAAGCATCGTCTGTGGCTGAATACTCTGTGACTGTACAGTTCCATTTAAAATAATTTCTTTTCACTTGTGTATGACCTCATTTTAAGATAAAGGGGTGGTAAAAAGGACTTGTATATATAAAAGAAATTTAATGTCACATTGATGCTTGCCTGTGATTTTAAGGATTCTTTAAACTCACGTGATGGGATATTTAAATAAACGTTGAATAGAGGGGTGAATTTAGTAATAAAGTCAGCACTACCAGCAAGCTATCATGCAAGGTAATGGGTACTTCTTTCGATGTAATTCAATGGTATTGAAAATATCATGATGATAAAACCAGAAGTGGGTGCTGAGTATTGTTCTATCATAAATTAAAACCATGCCATTGCTTTGCTAAATCTGGTGTGTCCATGTGGCTCACTGAGCTACCGCCGCCATGTTTCTTAGCTTTGGCCACCTCCCTTGTCCTGAAGAGGTGCATCTCTCTCTCTCTCTCTCTCTCTCTCTCTCTCTCTCCTCTCTCTTCTCTCTCTCCAACTTATTTTCTAAATAAACTATTTTTTCCAATCCAAAAAAAAAAAAAGTTATGTACTGGGAATTAGAGGAAAGTGCGTGAAAAGTTACATGAAAAATCAAAATCATTTTTGTAAATTATATTCGTTTGTTTATTCTGCAATTGGTATGACACAATGCATTTTAACTATATAAGAATACTTTAAATGCCATTCTTTATAAGACTTGTAGTTTATTTATACCATATGTTATTTCATAATAAAACAAGTCATTTTATAGAATACACGCAGTTGATTTCTCTTAATAACATTGCTCTCAGAAAATAAAAATGTCTTGCTAAAATCATGTACTTTCCTTTTTTGCCTACTATATATTTATGAGCTTAAACTACTTTTGAACATGTTTTTATTTGCATGCATTTCAGTTCTAGCACATTGCATTTTGGTCACATTTGATTACCACATTCACGAACTACATGAGGGAAGATTTTTCCAATGTATTACTTCAAATATGGATGGATGCTTGGTCATCTCTATTACAAACATGCATTAATTTTTCCTTATATCCTACATAGCTGTCTATCGTAAGCTGTGATAGCTGTTTCCTCATTTATATGAATATTGAATTCAGCTGAAAATTATATTGAAAAATAACCCATAAAATAAAAAATCAATTTATATAAAATGCATAATTCAGTACTTGGAAGTCACACAAGGCTTTGGGTGCATATAAACAGATGACTTTGCTTTTTATTATTCAAAGCTGTGGAGATCAATAGTGAACAGACCTATTCATCTAATTAATGGAATATCTGCTAACTCAAAATTATAAGAAATTCTAAAGCTTAAGATATTCTTCAAGTAGGAATTTTACGAACTCCATAAAGAAAGGAAAGTTTGGAAAGTTGTTATTTACTATTCACAATGGGAGACCCCAAGAAGCCCAGAATTTTTATTTACTATTCCATGTTTAAACCTCAGTCGCCTTCAGAGTACACTGTTTGATGCAATGCACCTACTGAGACACTTTTTCCATTGCTCAAAACAGTTGTTTAACTCATCAGTTTTGATGGCTGTTAGTGCTTCTGCTGTTTTTTGTTTCACCTTTTCCCATGGGCAAAAATTTCCCTTTGAGGACTTTTTTCATCTGGGGAAACCAGGAGACGGGGTGAATAGAGATGGGGGCATCAGGGTCGTGCCGTTTTTTGGTCAAAAACTGCTGAACACTCAGCATGGTGTGGGCAGGTGTGTTTGTAAATCGCCCATCATGAACTGGGCAAACGTATTGAAAAAAATCTCCAAAAAATATAATAATAATAATTCACAGAAGCTGAACGCAGCCTCTCACAGCAACACTAGGTGGTACACTGATGCCAATGAGTTCCTAGAACACCGACCTGGAGGGAAAGCTTGCACTACAAGGGCCTCCAAAAGATAATTCTGTTTTGGGGGGGCGACAGATGTCTGTCCTCATACACTGGATTATTTTTTCATCAGATTTATAAAAACAACCAACAACATCTTAGTGGAAAATATCTTTGGTTGTGTCTTGGGTCTACTGTGGGGACAATAAGAAACATGACTCTAATAACTTCAGGAATCCTGACCAAACAGAAACATTTTAGAATCTAATAAAGATCATTTTAAATCATTGATGAAAACTACACTTTTTTTTCCCAAAGGGCAAACCAATCTAATTCTAAAGGGAACAAATTCACTGGATATGAAAGCAATAGACAGTTGCCCTGAAGTGATAAAACTTGGAAGAAGATAATTTAAATAACCTGTAAATATTACAAAAGAAATATTTAATTTTAATCCCTTCTCATGCGCAGGAAGACAGTAGAGCATAATTTAATGCAGAAAATAATTAGTATTGGGGGTCTACATCTGTCTCTATACTGTGGAAAATTGGCAGCAAATGCTCGGTTCTTGGAATGTGGGAAAGCAAGGATTGAGAATTAAGTATGAAAATAATGGGAAATATTAAGGCCAACACTTCTATATCAATAGTTTAGTGTCAGTAAAGTCTCCATAAAGGCAAATCTTTTCATAAAATGATGTAAAGGCGTTATATATGTGTATATTATATAATCATTCAATATTATTTTATACATTGTTTCTTTTTTCTGGAATCCTTAAGCATAGTTTTACAAGTCAGATGGGCATCCTTAATGCCTCTTTTAAAGAAGCAAACATTTTTAACATTTCAGCTGTTTCTTCTGATATTTATATAGATATTAACTGTCATGCTTTTATTGCTTTTTCTTGCTTTCTGAGCCCAAATTTATCAGGTTTCTAATATATACAATTAGTATTTTGCTTATATTTGTACTCCTCATTATCTGCACAAAAAATAAATTCCCAGACTGCAGATATACATAAACACACAAAATCCCCCTAGTCTTCCATCCTACCAAATTTGTATTATTATTATTATTATTATTGAGATGGAGTTTCACTCTGTCACCCAGGCTGGAGTACAGTGGTATGCTCACGGCCACTGCAGCCTTGACCTGCTGGCATCAGGCAATCCTTCTGCCTCAGCCTTCAAACTAGCTGGAATCACAGGCATGAGCCACCATGCCCAGCTAATTTTTCAATTTATTGTAGAGACGAGGTCTCCAAGGTGTCCAGGCTGATCTTGAACACCTGAGCTTAGGTAATCCTCTCACCTCCGCCTCTCAAAGTGCTGGGATTACCGGCATGAGCTACTGCACACAGTTGTATCATTATTTCTTGAAAAATAGTTTAGACTGAGATTATTTCATTTTTGGTAAATGTTATTTGCAGATAATCTGTAGCATAATTTTATCTGCTTTCTCTTATAACTTTATTTGGAATTGCTACCTGCATTAATTCTCATTCTCTTAGTATTTTCATTCATTCTCAAATCCTTGTCAGAAGGGAATCTGAACTCTTTTTTTTTTTTTTTCTTAGCCTTGAATCTGCCATCCTTATGCTCCAATTTGGGCTGATTGATTTCTTGACCTAATGTTGAGTGTTCTACTGATATTTTCTCTAACTTCTTGGGAAGGCCATTCATCTCCATCCTGGGTCGAACAACCCGTTTCTCAGACCTCATGTCTTTCTGTTTCTTAGGAAAAAACTCAACAGGAGTATGCTGGACAAACAGGTGAACTGTGAACCCACATTCTGCACAAGGCTTAATCTGGAGGATGGGAAAAAAAGGGTTGAGAACAGAGGGTACACAGTGGCATCTCAAGGTACTGGTGGTCTATTCATCTGATTGGTAAGGATTGAAGGCTCTTTAATTATTAGTAAATGTTATACACATGAAAATAAACTTAATTCACCTCTTTGAAGTACAATATATTTTACTACTTTAAAGCAAAGTTTGTAAAGGATTTGATCCAGCTATGTTTGAGTACAGGAGTTTGAGCAATCTGTGTTTTTCAGTAATAAAGAGAAGCAGCAGTTTCTTAAGCTCTGATCCTGTAGTCAGAGTCCCTTTCTCTTGGAAATTTACTCAGATTGCTTTGGAGAAATAGGCTTACATTTTTAAAAAATTCTTGACATAAAGTTATTTTTTTAAAAAATGCTACAATGAGATATCCTCTCATCCCAGCTGGAATGGCTTTTATCAAAAACACAAAAAAGAGATGTTGGCAAAGTTGTGGAGAAAAAGAGCACTGTTACATTGCTAGCGAAAAATGTAAATTAGTACAACCAGTGTGAAAAAAAACGTGTGGAGGTTCCTCAAAGAACCAAAACAGAAGCCACTCTATGACCTAGCAATTCCAAGGCTGTGTATATATCCACAAGAGAGGAAGTCAATATACCAAATAGATATCTGCTCTCCCATGTTTATGGCAGCACTGTTCACAACAGCCAAGATACAGAGTCAGCCCAAGTGCCCGTCAACAGAGAACTGGATAAAGAAAATGCTGTATGTATACCCAAAGGACTGTTTTTCCCCATAAGAAAGAATGCAAGCCTTTCAGTTGCAACAGCATGTGTGGAATTGGAGGCCACTTTGTAAAGAGAAAGAAGCTGGGCACTGGCCAGTCAGTCACTGACGACATTGCCTGGAAGTGGCATTGGAGGGGTGAGTGGGGACCTGGCTTTTACCTCCTCCTGTGGCGGAAGGAGCAATGCAGGTGCCGTGTGACCACAAGGACAATTCCCAGGGTGTGAGCGTGAAGGGACATACACACTAAATGACACGAGGGCCGTCTGGGCTGTGCAGGGTGGGTGTGCATGTGTTTCTCGGTTAGAGAAGGTTTCAGCTTTTCTTTTCTGGATCTGTCTCGTAATGGAAGCACTAAGATGTATTTTAAAATAGGATTGCTAATAATATTTGATACAGGGCTGTGTCTTCATTTGTAAACATGTCATTTGACACACATTTCTAGCTGTGACAGATATAGCTCAATGCCATTATAGTGGTGAACAGAAGGTAGCTCACTGAGGTCACACACTGGGCCTCCCTGGCCTGTACCCCATCTTCCTGGACTGCTTACAAACATGTGTATGAAGTGTGTGCTGAATCACAGTTGTCAAACTGAGGTTCATGATAAAACTTAGGACATGTGGCCTGACTCTGGATTCTCCCAGAAAACCTCACATGTAAAATGGTGTGGGATGCAGACAAGCATGTGTGTCAGATTACTGAGAGCATGAATCCCTGCCCCCAATTATCTTTTTTTCTCAGTGTGTTGTGATCTTTCATACTTTACCCATTTAGGAAAAAAAAAAGTGCAGCTCGCTGCCACACACCTTTTATTTCATAAACATGTTAAATTTGGGTCTGAAGCAAATATGACTAGTTTTCAATGTGAAAATGATATAAAAACTGTTTGTGGAGCTATTTCTAAACAAAACTTGTTTCTAATCCTAACGAGAATTACCAAATGAAATTTAAAAATAAAAGCATAAAAGAAGAAGTAGTACGCGGTTTTGTAATTCTCTCTCTCTCAGTTTTTAAATCTTGAGATAAATGCTTCGACTGCAAGCACTGCCAGCGAGTGTTCTTGGGTTAAACAGGGAAAGGGTTAAACTCAGCTTTCTTTCCTTTGGTGCTTGTGATGATCAAATTCTACCTGACATGTTAAGAAAAAAACATGTGCCATGCCAAGATATTTTCCCTTTTTACAAAACAATGTGGTAACCCAAGCTTTTCTAAATCCATTTAATATTAATATAATTAATTTTAGTTATCATGGGGTGAGTTCAACAACTGAAGTTGAGACAGAACTGTGGGAGGCATGCCTTCTCTCCCAAACAAGATTGTCCCCCACATATTTTCAATTTCAAGTCAAAAGGCAGGAAAAACCAAAATGGGTGTGTTCATTTCCTGAGACGGCTCTAAAAAATTGCCATAAACTCAGTGCCGTTAAAACAGCTTGGAACTCCTGGGTCTGGCAGGCTGCACACTCACAGGGGCTGGAGGTGGGTCTGCTTGGCTGCTGGGGTTGGTATTTCTGGCTGTGGCCATGCCTCTATAGTTTCTGCCCCTGTGGACACACGGCCTCCTTCTCTGTGTCTCTCAAGACGCCCTTTGTCTGTGTGTTGCAAAGTATGAGTGGTTGTATTTAGGGCTTACCTGGATAATTCAGGGACATCTTCTCATATCAAAATCCTTGATACAAATGCCTCTGCACTGATACTTTTTCCAAATAAGGCAACATTTGCAAGTTCTAGGGATTAGGACTGGATAACTTTTTGTGGCCATTATTCAACCTGCTTCAAAGGAGATGCCTGTAAACCTTAAAAGGTAAGAGTTCTCCAAGAAGATGGGTATTTGAATGCCCATTCATGTTCATAACAGTTCCCCCCAACTGGAAACAACCCCAGTATCCCTCAAGAGGAGTGAAGACACTAAACTGGCGTAGTCTTAATGCGGAATAATACACTAAGTCCCCTACGCACAAAATAAGTCTGTTCCAAGAGCGTGTTTGTAAGTCCAATTTGTTCCTACGTCCAACCGAGTTAGCCTAGGCACCGAACTCACACAATCGGCTACGCAGTGATGCACTGTAACAGGCATCAATACTATCATAGGCATCAATGTTTATAATACTTTTCACACAAACAATACACAAAAGCAGCAAGCACTGTGCTCAATGCAGTACTATGCAGTAAAGTACCCAGAAGCATAACCACATGTAGAGGACTCACACACGTGACCACGTATGACAGACATGTGAAATAATTTATGTGATTGGACATGCAAATGCTCACTGGCATGTCTGAAATTTCTCAATGTGAAGGTGACTCGATGCACTCAGAGACAGAAAGGAGTGAGCCCTTGGTGCACATTGATGGGCCTTGGGACATCATACTGAACTGAATAAGCAACGCACAGTGAGTACAGACCATAAGTTCCGTGTCTGTGCCATTCAGAAGAAAGCAAAAGACAGCAGCAAGTACAGACATCAGAACCGGCACTTTGAGCGGGGGATGTGGGGAAGAGGAGTGGCAGGAAGTGCGCGCCAGAGAATGTTTTAGAATGATAGAAATGCTTTGTTTTTGATAAGAGTATGGATTCAGTGGGCATATACATGTGAGAAAAAGCATAAACCTGAACATTTAAATCGCGGATTTATTATGCACAAATACACAGTAAAGTGGGGCATGGGCTGACTCGGGAAGTGGGCGTGAGAAGGGAGCCCACTACCCAGTTCCACCGTGAAAGTGAAACACGTCTCGGGCTGCACTTCTGCCAAGGTGCCATGCTCTAGACCCCGGAGGGGCTCTCCAGAATGTGACCACAAACACTCAGTCCCCTCAACAGTTGCAAATGCATCCGATTCTGTCTTACTGGACATTCCACGGCCTTACTTTCTCTTGAAATCCCCACCCTACCAAGCATCTTCAGAAGGCGTGTTCTGTTGCTCTTGTGGCCGGCGGTGATAATGCTTGGGGCCACCCTGTGCAGGCCCAGAGCGCCTAGTGTTCTGCTCACAGCTGATGTGGGGCAAGTGATGACCTGCTCCCCCGTCATCTCTGGTCAATTATGCTTGTCTTGTTTTATCCCTCTCCTCATCTTTCCTAAAGAATTTACATAAAATCCTATAGACTGCCAGTTCATGAAATCACGCTCCCAACCCGCTGTACACACACATACACCCCCAGCCCTTTCCAGGTCGCCTTAGTCCAGTGACCCAGAATATGTCTTTTATTTTCTTTCATTTATTTTCATCATATGATTTTCAATCTGGACTTGACATCTTGTCAAGTGACCTTTATTGTTTTTCCCCTGGCACTAGTTAAATGAGATTCCTTTGTGTGTTCACTTACCATTCTTCTTGGTCTCACTGAAGCTATAATTGTACTTATATTAGACAGGTCACGCCCTAGATTATTTCTCTTTTTAAGAAAACACAATGGTAAGAAGACCGAGTGAAGCATATATAGTGAACTATATTGTTCTGTAAATAAGAGAGGATCTTCTCCAAGACCAAAAACAAATACAAGATTAAGAAATGTAAAGTATGCTAGATCTCAAAGCAATCATATACTGTGGATAAGATTAAAATAAATAGTATAAAACATAACTCCAGAAAGAAAAAGAGAATGAAAATCATGCCTTTAAATGTAAGGGAAAACAGGAGTGTGAGAGTGAATGGCTAATCAAAATTTGAGTAGCTTATGTAAGTGCATTAGGGAGGGTTTGCAGGGCCACCTCTCAAAATTGTAGCGACATAAAAATCTGCGTGAGCTCTAAATTAGAACTGAGGAGAATCTCCAGGGAGTTAGGCCGGGTGAGTAGGTGTCAACTTCCTGGGACTCTGAAATAAGCTGGAAATAATTTGCTAAGAAGTTTCCTGAATATGAAGTGGCTTTAATAAGATAGTTTGATGAATAAATGAATCAGAAAGTGGAGGACTAAATTTTCCTTGTGTTTCATACATTTTTGCAATGATAGCAAGGTCAAAACATTTGAATTACAATTTGAGAACCTTCAACTCTTCGGAGGAAGGCTGTTTGAGCCAAGTTGCTGTCAGCACGAAAAGAAAATCATGAATCCTACTGAGCAGACACAGTTCGTGGGTCTAGACACACACAGAGGAGTGTGGTGCCTTGAGGAGCACACCGGCACATTGGCCAGTGATGTCCTGAGATTGATCGTGAGGTGGGCACAAACCCCACTCACCGAGGGACTGGTATGCAAGTTTTCTAAACATAAAATCAGATGAATTTAAAGTTTTTTTTAATTAACCATGATATACTTGCTTTGATGGAATAAAACAGGGCTACAGGGACCACTAGGTGCCAAGAAAGAAAGAGAGAGGAAGGAAGGAAGGAAGGAAGGAAGGAAGGAAGGAAGGAAGGAAGGAGGGAGGGAAGGAAGGAAGGAGGGAAGGGTGCCTCTCTTATCTGAGCCAAAACCCTGTGCTGTGAACTGTTGCTGTGATTGCGAGTTACGGGTGTGTTTTACTTTCCTGAACACATTTTTGCTTGGCGAAATAAGCAACTCTCCAGCTTGTGTTTGGCGTGGCTTTGTGACTGTCACCTGCCATAGGTGGATGGCAGGGGTTCCCCCGCAACCAGCCCCTGTACCCGGCGGCCAGGGTACCTGCGGCCTCCCACATGCCGTTCTAGGCACCAAGAGCACAGCAGCGGACTTAAGACTCAAGGTGCTGGCCTTGGTCTTCCCACCTGAAGCCTCTGCCTCTTCCCCAATACAAGACACACGAAGGGAGGCCTTTCCTGGGGGTGCTCGTGCTCACCCCTCCACCCAGGTGTTAAATTCCCTCTGACAAGGCCACCGTGGCTTTGCCCGCTGCCCACACTGAACACCTCAGCACCATCTACCTCGCTCATTCTGCTGTCCCCCAGGAATGCGGAGCCTGGGTTTGTCACATGGCCCCTTTGACTGCTATCTTCCACTTCCCTGCCCGGCTGGCCCTCTGAGTGTGCAAGGCCGGTCTCCCCGCCATGCGTGTCTCCCTCGAGTGCTAGCACCGTGAAGACAAAGTCCCCAAGGCTGCTCAGCTAAAACCCGAGTTTGCCGTCGGGTTCCCCCAAGCCCCGCGCTTACTCGCCCAGGGATCATGCTGCCTCTGCCCCAGAGCTGTCCCTCCTGAACGCCATTCCTGGGGAAGGGGCTTCAGGGGACACCGTGCCAGTGGGACCCCGAGGTCACGAAGAGCAAAGGGCCCGCCCTCGCTGTCGCGTTCACACAGTCGCAGGCTTTACTTGGCTCCCACATGCTCCATCTGCTGCATACAAGCAACTGATCTTTTTCAGACCCAGGCATCTTGCAGTTTCGAATTTCGTCTTGTGAGACAGAAAATATTCTCTGCTCTGTCCTTCCTTATTAGTGATTTATCAAGTTGACCTCCTCAGCAGAGCTCTCTGTTTTAATACTTTTAGAGCAAAATCAACCACAGGGGATATTGAGAAGGCTGAGGAAACTTTAATCACTAATTTTCAAGCCACTCACAGAAATTAAAACTACAAGCATGGCCTCTTAAACCTTTATATCTTAGAAATCTAAACACAGAAACCAGTTAGGTATGTAGTCATTGAAAAACAATTTTTCACCAAATTAGTTGGTTGTGAAAAAGTTCGTTAATACATTGCATAACATTAGAGAATTTAAATTTACCAAGAGTCAGTCAACTTGCATTAAAGATGGAAGAGGGTGGCCTTTCAAGTCAGCTCACATGAACATTTGGGTTATATGTTACTGTCAAACCATAACATTTAAGAGGAGGAAAAGGAGAGAGGCAGAGGTCCGTAGGTTTGCAAAAACACATCGGTTATTCGAACAAAAACAAGTATGCTTAGAAAGAAAAGTAAAACTTTATTTGCCCTAAAAGTAGCAATGTACCCCAGAAGGTGTATCTCTACGCAGCAGCCAATAAAGGCTTCCAGGTGAGCTTCATGCAGTAATTACCTGAGACTTTTTGTCGAGTCATTAACTCTCATTTAAGCTGGTTGGACTTTCAACGGTGACTAAAGAATCTCCAGCTTAAGATACTGTAAGAGTCAGCCGCTCCCTCAACGGGAAGTCGTGGGAGACGGAGGCGAGGGATGCCGGTCCCCTGGCTGCACGACGACGACCTGGGCGCCGGCGTCCTCCCTCTCCGGGCTCTGCTCTTCACGCGGCGGCTTCGCCCGCAAGTGGCTCACGCTTGGGAGCGGGGACCGGCCCGGCAGCGACGGGGAGCGCACTTCCTTTCCGGGGCCCGAGAGAGCGGCCTCTGCCTCCCCCGGGCGTGGGGCCCTTTCCCGCCTCCGAGCGGCCACGGCCTCATCGTCGCGAGAGCGGCGCGCGCGGGTCCACAAGGGCAGAGCGTGCGCCTCCCGGGTCCTCCTCAGCCAGGTGGGCCGGGTCGTTTGTCCTGGACGGCCGGGCAGGCGCAGCTCCTGTGGGAAGGCGCGCGTGGGTCGGCAAGTCGCCAC
>NW_007247069.1:802536-907302 GCF_000164805.1 Carlito syrichta
CCTGCGGTCCGGCCGTGATGGCTTTGTCCTGCGGACAGAAGGGACGTCAGGGGGCGGTGGCGGCGAGAATGCGCGCCACCGGGTCCTGACTCCGGAGCGGCCCACCAGAGCTGCGCCCGGAGGAGCGACACGCGAGGTTGCAGGCCGTCCTGGGTGACGGGCCGGCTAGGAGAAGGGGTGAGCCGTCCCCCCGGGGGTCGCGTCCGTCCGCACGCACACCCTCGCGGCCAAAGCAGGAAGCCCGAGCCAGGCCAGGAGTGCCCATGCCAGCTGCGGACCGCTGCGCCAAGGCGGGCACTGACGTGGTCCGTGTCCCTGGAGGCCGAACGCCCACTTCTCCGAGTTCGGCTTAAGGAGAAAGCCGAGCCGTGGAAACAGAACCGGTCCAAGCCGGGCTCGGTGGCTCGGCCGTCACCCCGCGACTGGGAGGCTGGGGTGAGGGGATGGCCTGAGCCCGCGGCTTCGAGACCCGCCTGGGCAGCTGGGCGAGACCTCCTCCACAACAAATCAAAACACATCAGCCGCGCGTGGCAGCGCGCGCCTGTAATTCCGGCGACTCGAAGGCGGAGGCGGCGGGATCGCCGGCCCGGCGGGTCGAGGCTGCGGGGGCCGCGGCGGGGAAGGAAGGGACAAGGGAAGCCCCCTCCAGCAGCAAGACGCAAGGTCTGTATAGAAAGTGGATTGTTACTTGGGGTTTTAAAGAAGTCGAGCCCAAGGGTCTGAAACGTGGGAGGCTTCCTCGTGTCCTGGAAAGGGAAGCGCCAACCGAGTGAGGAGATTATTCTCTCCGAATTGGCTTTTAAAGTACACGTCTTCCCAATCAAAATCCCAGTGGGAAATTAAGGCCCTGGTTCAAAAGTTCATCTACTGAAAAGGCATAAAAATGGGATTAAAAAAAAGACTATTAATGATGCTAAACATAAAAACGGATGGGAAACGTGCTACTGTGCTAAAAGTTGCAGTCAACGAGTGACTTGAGAGTGATGTGTCTTGTCTCCTCCTTAAATGCACTTAGATTTTCCACAGGAGACACTTACTCTTCTTTAAAATTTTCATCGAGATATCATTAAGATAAATCTAAAGCAAGAAGATGTCTTTATTTTCTCAAATAAAAAGTAAGATACAAATTCAACAAATTAACACAGAGGGTTTCACTTAGTTATAAAACGCAATTCACAATGAAGTGCTAATGTAGACGATTGTGAAGCTTCCAGTTAGCTACAGTGTTTAGAGCACCTACCCTGCATCAAATGTCTTTACATTGTGTGCTGCGTCCAATAACACTGTAATGATGGCCATAACTTTTTAGATAGAAGGAAAACTGTATATTTTTCCAGTTAAGAATGATTTCCAAATTATCAGAAAGTACATCAAAACACGTCCACCCTAACGGATAGCTAGTACTCGCCACTAAGGCACAGATTTACAATAAAAATTGCTCTACAAACATCTCATATTTGGACGCTTTGTGCAAGTCAAATAAGTCAAGACATTACTTCAGAATGATGTCATTTATAATGAGAACCCACTTGCTCATGTCATTTATATCTGCCCTCTACTTTCCATTACAATGAAATCTGCTGGTTCTTTGTATACTATACACCTTTGGTATCACATTTTAGGACTGGGGCTTTACAATGAATTATTGTGTTATATAAATACAAATAAAAAGGGTATCCTGTCCAGTTATCCTTATCACAAAATTAATAGTTTTATAAAAGCAAATGAGCTGAGAAAGAAACATTTCATTACATGAAGGAAAGAAGTGAGATGTTCTTTCTGAGGGAGCAGAACCGGAAAGCACCCACAGTGACATGTAAATGTGCAGCTTTTAGAGCTGCGGTGGGGGAGGGGGTGGGCATAGACTCCAGCGCTGATGTGAGCAGAGGCGACGGGGTGTGGACATGATGCAGAACACGACCAAGCTCATCTGTTTATTCCATCCTCATTATCTCACAGTCTGACCTCGGGTCTGGCGAGGTTCCCCTGACAAGCTCTTAGATTCCTCCTCAGACACTCCAGAGGGCATCGCGGCTTTCTGACACCGACTGAGAAGGATGTCAATATCAATAACCCGTCGGCTGGATCACAGCTGGATCATGACCCAGGATTTAGGAAACAAGATGTTCATGGGGTGTCGAATTCGGAGCTAAGCTCATCGGATGTTGGAGCTGAACATTCCTCTCTATTTCACGCAGACATCTCTGGAGAAGGTGGTCACATCCTGGGCAGAACTAACGTCTTCTGGAAACACCTGGTGTCTAAGTTGGGCATGCAGAAACCTCTCACACATCCATCCCAGGCCATGGGGCCAAAGAGCAGGGATGTGAGCCGAGGGCCAGGGAACCTGCCACTGTCTACTTTAGGGTGTATCTTGACCCAGGTTTAAAAATCTTTATTTTTTCCTCCATGGTTTCATTGGGAAACTAATTAGGTTAGAACTCAGGACTGCTTCAGCCACCAATCTTAAGGTGCTTGTCCAAAAAACTAAATGAGTCATTTGCTGTGATTCTGTAGTTCTTAATTGACAAAGTGCTGACTGAACACAGTTGAGAGGGGATAAAATACCCAAATCTGTGCATTTATTCAGTTCAGTCATTCATTTTCACTTGAATGCAGCCAGTATTTATCAAGCACCAACTGCACTTGGCTCTGGGAATACAGCAGATAACAAGAAAGTGATATCCCTACTCCAAGTACCTTGAAGTGGGTTCTGAGAATGAGTCAGCAATTGGGGTTTAATAACGATCATTGAGATGGCAAGGTCTCCTGTCCCAGGCCAGTACATCTTTCTAGAGGACTTGCGGGATGGAAAGGCTGTGATCTGGCAACGCTCCGTCAGGCGGCAGAAGACATGTCTGCAGGTGGTGGGGATGGCGTGGGAAGGAGGGCGTGTCACCACAGGTTGGAGTGTTGGAAGCACCACAGTTCCCCTGACGCCCAGAAGGAGGAGGATATGGCATCTGTGGGACTGAATTCTGCACTCTCTGTACACTGTGTGCACCCCAAGACTGCGAGTTTCACTTGAGCTCAGTGGGAAAGCTTGGAAGTTGGGAAGTGCCGTGATTCCAGGAACATGTGAGCACAGTCCCTCAGCTGCAGCCCACAGGTTGCCTTCCGGAAGGCCCAGCTGAGCCAGGAAGACCCCATGGAGGAAGTAGTCCTGTGTAACTGCAATAGACCTGCAGCAGTCCGGTGGCAACATCATGACAGTCCTGTAGTGACTGTGGTAGTCCTGGAGTAAAGTAGAAATTGTAGTGGTCAGGCAGCAACATAGTAACTGTAGCAATGTAGTAACATGGTCATTGTTGTAGGCATGTGATCACTAACACAGTAACTATTGTAGGCATGTGGTAATGTAACAATTGTCACCATGATGTAATGCAGTAATTGTTATAGTCATGTGGTAACAGAGAAACTGTTATGGTCATATAGTAATGTAGTAACAGTTGTAGCAGTGTGGTAATGCAGTAATTGCTATACCGTGTAGTAACATAGTAATTGTAGTCACGAAGTAACACGGTAATTGTAGCAATGTCAGCAAAGCATTGTGGGGAAAATATGTGTCGGAGAGCTGGAGATGGGAGGTTGGGCCATCCATGCCCACTTGTTAGAATTCGCACTAATTATAAAAATAAGAAAATGAGCTGTTAAATTGTCAAGGAACTGTAGTTTAGTTTAGTTTGAAATGTGTGGCTAAAATAATAAAGTGGAATTTATATAAAACTTCTATAATTATTGTTTGTTCTGAATGCTTGCCACAATACAACCTACAATGAGAAGAAACATGAAGGCATCTCAGTGTGTCTTGCAAAGGCTAGAGTTACCTCTGAGAAAAATAATGATAAAATACAAAGATATTGTTCCAACTCAACATGCTTGAGGGTTTCTAACAAATCTATTAATAGATATCCAATTTCACAGTGTCTTTATTGGGAATGTACCTTGAAATATGCAATCATGTGTACATATTTTATGGAGTAGGCACTTAACACAGGCTCAATGGCCTAGATGTAGTCAGCTGATTACCTGTCCCTATTAGCATACACACACAGACCCTAATTACCGCTTCTTAAAGCCTAATGGAAAGCTATGAAGAAAATTTAAACAATTATCTTAATCACTCTAGCAAAAAAGTCACGTTTCACCTGGAACACTGGGCCAATAAAAACATCATAAATTTTTAGGAGTTGTGATGTTTGCCTCTATATAGTCAATTAGGAAAATGAGACTGCACAAATTAATAATGGAAACTAGCCAGGTTCGGTGGCTCAGCCTGTAATCCCACGCCTTTGGGAGGCTGAGGTGAGTGGATTGCCTGAGCCTGCGGGTTCGAGACCCACCTGGGCAGGTGAGACCTCATCTCTACAATAAATTTTTAAAAAATCAGCCGGGTGTGGTAGCGCATGCCTATAATTCCGGCTCCTTGGAAGGCTGAGGCGGAAGGATTGCCGGAGCCCAGCAGATCACCCCAGTTTGGGCGACAGAGTGAGACTCCAACTCAAAAATAATAATAATAATAATAATAATAATAATAATAATAATAATGGAAACTGGCAGATTGTGGCAAGGGAACATAGCTGCTCTCATCTATTTGTAAATGTAGATGAGAAAGAATATCTTTGTAGAATTAAGGAGTATATTATCATTCAGCTTATTAACATATAATTGTACTAATTATGTAAAATATTATATTACTATCATTGTATTAAATTAACATATTGTAAAAAAATTATATTCCCTATGAAATATTTTGTTCCATGGCTCTATCTTTACCGTGATATTTTTTATTTGATTGTTCTACTAATATACAGAATTTAATAAAATGTCAGGCATTTTGTGACCTGAAAATACATTGTAGTTATTATTACTCATCTTAAAATTTTCAGTATCAGAGGATTTATTGTCAGATCCATCAGTCATCTGATAAGCAAAAATAATCATTCTTCTGAATTTAATTAATTAGTATGTAATTGTCTCATGTGTAAAATTAACCAGTTCACATAACCCAAGCTGAATTTTACACGCCTACTGCAAGAAGTTTGAAATTCCTGGCAAAGCCCTGTCTTCTCTCCCAGACTTCTTATCGCACCTTCTTATCTATTCATCCATCTCTCTCTCTCACTAACTAGAAATCCCAGTGTCCCGCTGTCTCTAACTCAATGCTGCCACTACCCCTATTCCATCTGTGAGAAAACCCCAGCTCAGAGATGTTAGATACCATCATTAGTGTAGCTTATCAGTGGCCGGAGCAGGAGGGGCGTTCAGAAAAGTCCTACTGTAGACCCAGGGTTCCAACTGTGCGCCAGCTATCGTGTGCTCTCTGACTTTCAGGGCGTGGAACAACTTCCTGATCCTCTCTGCACTCCAAGCTCGCTGAACCTGGTCCCCAGCAGAGCTCACCACTTAAGTCAGCCGGTGGGATTTCGCTTATTCTTCACATTTTGCTAAGATGAGATACCATGACTGTGCCTCCTCCACCTCTTCTCAGTACAGAGTGATTTTTCCTTGAGTACAATTCTCAACCATGGGGTCTATCCCCTTATGATGTCACTGATTATTACTTATCTGCCTTCTTTTTTAAACTTTTTCATAAGTGTACTCCACTCCACTAATTTAGGAGCTCTTTGATGATAAGAATCACCTTGCCATTTCTTAATCCACCAAAATTTGTTATAGTTGTGGAAGAATTAAAAACATAAATATGAGGTACCGATTTTGTTCAGCTCAGATACAGACACACCTCAGAGATATTGCAGGTCTTGCTCCAGACCCCGGCAGTGAAGTGAACCCTTTACTGTTTTCTCAAAACATGTAAAAAATATGTTTAGTACACATGCATTTATTACTAAAAAAAAATACTAACAATTATCTAAGCCTTTTGTGGGTCCTAATCTTTTTGCTGGTGGAAGGTCTGGCCTCAACGCCTATCTGATGGCTGACCAGGGTGGCAGTTCTGAAGGATGGGGTGGCTATGGCAGCTTCTTAAATAAGACACAAATGGAGTTCCTCTTCAATGGACTCTTCCTTTCATGAAAGATTTCTCTGCAGCCTGCGATGCTATTTGGCAGCATTTTACTCACAGTGGAACTTCTTTCAAAATCGCCATCAGTCCTCTCTAACCCTGCTCTTGCTCCACCAACGACCTTTGTGAAATATTCAACACCCTTTGTTGTCATTTCAACAATGTCCGTGACACCTTCCCCAGGAGGAAGACTCCATCTCAGAAAACCACTGTCTTTGCTCACCCATAAGAAAGAGTTCCCCGCCCATTCAACTTTCGTGAGATGGAAGCAATGTACTCACATCTTCGGGCTCCACTTCCAATTCTGCTTCTCCTGCTGTTTCCACCGCATCCACCATGACTTCCTCCCCGGAAGTCTTGACCTCCTCAAAGTCATCCATGAGAACTGGAATCGGTTTCTTTCAGATTCCTCTTAATGCTGAGTGCTGACTTACTCCCGTGAATCGCAAATATTTTAATGGCACCTAGAGTGGGGAATCCTTTCCATCAGTTTTCAGCTTACTTTTCCCAGATCCATCAGAGGAATCACTACAGCAGATATAGACTTAAGGATTGTGCTTCTTAAATAGGAAGACTTGAAAGTCAAAAGCACCACTGGACCCCTGGGCTGCAGAGTGGATGTTGTGTTTGTAGGCGTTAAAACAACATCAATCTTGTACCTCCGAGCAGCAGGTCTCAACTGTGGGCTTCCAGGAGACGTCCTGCCATTCAGGCCTTGCTCTCCCGTGTCTCGAGCACAAGCAGAGTAAATTTAGCGCAAGTCTTAAGGGTCCTGGGATTTCCACAGTGGTAAATAAGCATCGGTTCCAACTTAAAGTCTCCAGTCACGTGAGCCCTCACTAGAGAGAGTCAGCCTGCCCTTTGAAGCTTTGAAGCCAGGCATGGACTCCTCCTCTAGCTACCAAAGTCCTAGATGGCATCTGCCTCTGGAGTGAGGTCCTTTTGTCTCCATTGAAGAGCTTTTGTTCAGTGTGTCCACCTTCCTCCATGACGGCGGCTGGATTTTCTGGAGAGCTTGCGTTGGATTTTCCACCAGCACTTGCTGCCTCCCTTGCACTTTTATCTCATGGAGACAACTTCTCGTCCTCAAACCTCTTGAACCACCTCTCCAGCCTCCAGCTTCTTCTGCAGCTTCCTCCCCTCTCTCAGCCACCATACAATGGAAATGAGTCAGAGACTTGCTCTGGATTAAGCTTGGTCCTAAAATAATGGGGAGCTGGTTTGACCTTCCACCCAGACCACTCACACATTCTCCATGTCGGCAATCAGGCAGTTTCACTTCCTTATCACGCATGTGTTCACTGGAGTAGCGCCATTAATTTCTTCAGGAACTTTTCCTTTGCATTCCCGACCTGGCTGACTGTTCAGCATAAGAGGCCTCACTCACGACCCATCTCGGCTTTGGACATGCCTTTCCCACGAAGCTCAGTCAATTCTAGTTTTGATTTAAAGGGAGAGATGTGCAATTCTTCCTTTCAATTGAACCATTAGAGGCCACCCTGTGGTTGTTGGAAAATATTGTTGTGTCTCAGGAAATAATTAGACCTGAGGAGACGAAGAGAGATGGGAACGGCCAGTCGGTAGAGCAGTCAAAACACACAACATGTATTGATTAAGTTATCCGTCTTACATGGGTGCCGTCTGTAGCATCCCCAAACCATCACAATGCCAACGGCAAACCCCATTCGTCACAGAGCAACATAACAGACATAATAATAATGAAACACCTGAAATAGTGCGAGGATTCCCCAAACTGACACAGCGACACGATGTGAGCACCTGCTGCTGCAAAATTGGTGCCCACAGACTTGCCCCACTCAGGGCGGCCACAACCTTCAACTTATAAAAAGCACAATATTTGCAAAGTGAATCACGCAAGGTGCAGTAAAATGAGATGTGCCTGTCCACATTTTTGCTATATATATATTTGAAGACCAGAACTTCCTTTTCTAATACTTGTTAAACTGCAAAAATGTGTTCGCATCGATGTCAGACATATTTTCATAGCTTAAACAGTAGTTCAAATAATATCGAGATTGAAGTGCAAATACCTTTCATAGCATTCAAGGGCTGGCAAGCAGGGAGGAGAGAGAATCGGCACACGTGACATCTGGAGGAATGAAGGACACAGGGTCATATTCGCTAGGGTCTCCCAAAGGGCTCCAGAAGGACAATACGAAAGAGATTTAGACTTGACCTTGACTAGACCTGAATCACGTCCCGGGATACCAGGTTTAGACCACCGTGAAGGAAGGAGGGTCAGAGGCCCCTTTCATCTCAGGTAAGAAAGGAATTCACTGGAGCAGAAAAGACTCAGTGGACGTGAGTTGATTTTCAAATGAGAAGAATAATTTTAGATTGAAACTCATTTTTCTTTCTATCAAGTCTGAAGCAACAGGACACCCAAGTTTCTAAAAAACAGGAGTCATAAGAAAGTGAGAAAATGGGCAAATAGACATACTCTCACATTTGAAATATGTTTTCAAACCAGAAACTCCTACACTCATCACAGGAAGGCCGAGCGTGGCTCTAGCACGGGTGGAAACGGAGCCTCATGTTGATTCCTTCAGAGAAGCACAATCAGGCCTGAAGGCCCGAAGATTATACTTGGCCGCAATAAGGGAGATGACCCAATGTGACAGCCCATACCCACATACCAGGAGGTGACAGCAGAGCTTCGCGGTGACGTAGAGGAAGAAACTGGCACTCACGGGGAATAGCCGGCACTCATCAGTGGACCCAGCCAGGCATCCAACCTTCCAGGAAACAGGAGGATCCATGGGACAGAACTAGCGTCCCAGCAACTCTGGGCAGAACATGGAGACAGAGCATGTCTGCTGTTGTCACTCCTGTTGTGGCCACCCCTCCTGTTGCCTGGTGGCTCACTCAAAGTCGCAAGCTGGGCAATGTGAGAGTAATAGCACGACGATGCATCTTGGGTTATTTTTATCTTTTACTTTTTAACTTTTAATTTTTTGATTTTTAAAGACGTGGGGCACAATTCAGGGTGAGGTTCACAGATGTTCATTATGCAGGTACCCTTGGTGATGAGATGGGCCTCCCTTTCCCCGGCAGATTCCCATGACTGCCAATCCCACTTCCCTCACTCCCTCCCTGGCGTTTTCCCGCTACTGCCAACACTTTTCCTCTAGTATTACGATAATTGTTCAAGGTCCACTTATGAGTGAGAACATGTGATACTCAATTCTTTGTTTCTGTGAAAGGCAAGGTGCAGATTTAACGCAGTACCCATCAAATTACCAGCAGCATTCTTCTCAGATCTGGAAACGACAATATAGGAATTCATGTGCAAACATAAAAGACCACAAATAGTCAAAATGATCCTTAGCAAAAAAAAAAAAAAAAGCAGGAGGTATCACACTCCCAGACTTTAAACTTCGTTATAAAGCTACAATAATCAGAACAGCCTGGTATTGGTACAAGAACAGGCATAGAGACCAATGGAACACGATAAAGATTCCAGAAGCAAAACCTCAATTTCTCAACCAACTCATCTTCAACAAAGCTTCCACCACCAATGACTGGGGAGAGGAGAACCTATTCAGCAAATGGTGCTGGGAAAACTGGCTGATCACATGCAGAAGATTAAAACATCTTAGGTTATTAATGTTCAAAGTATTTTTCTTCCAATTATTAAAAAACGTTAACAAAAATCTCACAAATCTGAACCCTCATCTGAGTTTAAAATTGAGCAGGAGTGTCCTTGACTTCCACAAGGACTTCGGCATAAGCTCCCTGACTGACACAGGTCTCCTTTGGAAACACGCCTCGCCTGGGTGTGCCCCTGAATGTCCACAGTGTGACGTCTGACGCTGTCCATGACTCCTTGCCACCCTTCCCATTAGGCCTGAGCTCATACATCAACAGTTCTCTTACCCTTCTGGTCTCTGCACGTTGAATGTCAGCTTCCAATAGATTGAGAAAAATAGTATGCCTGCCTCTGTTGCCAGAACTAGTCTCTTTGGATGGGGAGAACTAGTCTCACTAGACAGGAAACCTGGTCTTGTTGGACAGGGATTACTAGTCTCACTGGGGAAAGAAACTAGTCTCATCGGACAAGGAGAACTTGTCTCATTGGACAGGGAAAGTTAGTCTCAGAGGTAACACTCTTGTAGGAGAAGGAGAACTAGTCTTGATGGACAGGCAAAGATCAAAATGACAAGTTCCTCATGGGTGAAAACCGGGCCTCGACGCTATCAGGTAGCTCTAATGTGATGATGAGAAATGCAAGGTACATCGATCCTTCTCCAGGTGAGCTGATGCGATTCAGCCTGTATGCTAACATCCTCTTCTCTCCCGTGTACCTGCCTGGTTAATTATTTCTCCCTGTTATACGATAAAATTCCACAAAGTAACCCTGTAGCTCCTTCTTTGTAAAATAAATCATTATCCTTTGTCAAAGGAGTGCATAATTGCAACAAAATAACCGTACAAAACTGCTTACAATTGGCTTTTGCATTTGACAAACACAGGAGAGAATAATTGCCCAAAGACAATGTACAGCCTTCATTTATGACTTATTGTGCACACTTTGCACGTATGCGGCAGAAGTCATCTTCCTCCTCCCAACAGTTCCCCCTGCTGACAAATGAATGTGGAGGTGGGAACAGCGGACGTGTACGATTCCCTTGTCTGTTGTCTAGCTCGGTGTGTCTGGCATCTAGCCCCCTCTCGCCTCATTGCCCTACTTTTGAATGCAAGAACTCATTTTTCATCTTTGTTAACTTCATAAAATTAAAGTCGGTGGGAGTGTGAGGAAAACGGAGCCTCTCACACATTCAGGGCATGGGAACAGCGTTAAGGATGGTGTCCATGCCCTTCCCCTCCTAGTGAACGGAGGTACCCTCCCGGCGCTGCAGGGACCTCAGCAGGGAGGGGGAGTGTTGCATGGGAGGGGACAGAAGGCACTCACGCTCCTGCAGACCCTCTGATTACTCACAGCCCAATTAGGAAAGCTCCGCCTTTCCTCTTCTCCTTTTTTCCCTTCACAACAGACTCATGATCATGATCTGGATGTTTTAGAGGTTTTGCCGAGGCATTTTGGGGATTACAAATGACCTGGTGTGTTAGGTTTCTTATATGCTTTCATGTGTTCTGCCTTCAATGTTATCAAATGACAGATCAAATAAGTTGAAAACCAAATGGGGAGTTGGGAAAGGGAGGTCGTATTCCCTCAAATAAGAAAACCACTAACTGGAATGGAAAATGCCGAGATGAGACCCAAAGGGTTTCACCTTATTTGGCAGCACCTCTCATGCTTGTTGGTATTAGCTGCTTTGTTTTTAGTGCAATGTGGACTCCAGCTATCGTTAAGATGCATGCAAAGCTGGTGGTCAATACTAATAGATGCTTACTTGTATGAAGCCGTTGGAAAGTCCAAAGTAAAAGCTGCTTAGTGGTGGGATGCAAGAAGAGAAGGGTGCTCCAAATGGAAAAGTGTGACAGATGCAAAAGTAATAATTAAGGATCAGAACTAGAGGGCAGCCGCACATGGGCAATTCGCTCGGACCTTTCACTGAAAAGAAACCTCAGTGTAAATGTGACCTGAGCCTTCCAGCACAGGAGGAAGGAAGAACACCCCTGCTAGCTAGCTCGGTGTTTCTCAAACAGGGGTCTGTGCATGAAAACATGGTTATCTCAGTAGGATCCTCTATGTTCTGTATGAAAAGTTGTTCAAAGATAAATTAATTTTTTAAAAAGCTCAAGTGTACTTTTGGATGATTTAGTTGACCACCATAAAAGGTAGTGCCGTGAGGTACTTCAGAGGTGGCATTTGAATGTCATTGGCTATAATTGGCTCCTAATATCCATTGATTCATTCAATCAGATAGATGTGTAGAGATACACACCTATGCATACATGCAGATATATGCATATACACATGCACATACATGTAGAGTCTTCTATGTGCTGGGCACTATCTTCATTCCCAAAGCATGTCCTCGTCTCATGGGAATAAGTAAGGTAGCAGCAAGTGTTATCCAGAGAATGAGTCAGGGTCATGTGATGCTGGTTCCCATCAAGGGTCTTCACAAGATGAGAAGGACACCAGGAAAAATCAAAACAGCACAAAGTGAAACCTAGTCGGAGGCTAGGTAATGCAGGGACCGCCAACAGGAACAAGTCTGGCATTCTAGAAGAAGAGAGAAGAGTGCTGTCGGTGGGACAAGGTGAGAACATCCTATGGGATAGGTGAACAGGGACCAGGCCCTGTGCCAGGACAAACAGCGTTCGGACTATTCCAGTGGAAACAAAAAAGCATGCATGTTTTTAAGCTCCAGCGTTGTCACCAAAAAGATCCCTCTGGCCCCTAAGTGGAACATGGATGATGGAAAGGTGGGAAAAATGAAGACCCTACTAGAGGGGTTGTGGGAATCCAGTAGAGAGATGAGCATGTCTTATGCCATGATGCTGACGGTTGATACGGAAAGGAGTAGATGGATGGTTTTGGTGAACTTGGGTGAAAGGGACTGGGCTTTGGGTGCTGGGCTGCCGGTAGCATTCTGGTGCTACGGAGGGGCTGTGCTCTCACAGAGTGGTGAGGACTCGGCGCCCATCAGTGTACGGGAGGAGGGATGCTGGAAACAGAAAGTCATGGTTTAGACACTCGGATTTGGAAATGCTGATTGGGCATCTAAGTAGGAAAGCCAAGCAGGGAAGAAGGAAAGATCTCCAGTTTCATGGTAATGTTCAAGGCAAGTCCGTGACAGGGAAGAAATGGCAGTGTGGAGTGGTTTGGAATTGTTTCAGAGCATGTGAGACACACTCAGCAACATAAATGTGCTTCACGGACTCACTGCTGAATGCCTTGTAAAGCAAAGGGTCAATGTCATTTTGAAAGAACTTACTAGATTTACAATCTTTCAAGAGCAGAAACCTGACAAAGTCATACTTGAGTCATGCATTATTCAATTAAACATCTGTATATATTTGCCAGATAATCTAAATGTTGTAAAACATAATAAAATCTCTTATTATTACTAATTTTAAATATTTATTGTTTTGAAGATTATTCTCATTGATAATTTTAGAATAATGTCTTTTGACATTTTAGTATCCATTTATACAGATTCACTTTACTTATTCAAATTCCACTTTCAAATTTCTTAGTGTAATTAGATACACTTTATTTATGCATTTCTCTCTTGTTGAATATTTGTGTTGTTTCCAAATTTTGGTAGGATATGTTAGAGGTTTCTTGACATGTAAATGGATGATTAGTTTCAGATGAAATGCCACCAGAAAGATCATCTCCTTTTATTAAAATATCTTTTTCTCTATGGCTGTTTTGTGTCAAAATATTGTTCAATCTCTACTCTTCTCTTTTCTTCAAAACTTGTAGTTAACAAACTTTCACCAGCAATTTTGCAGTTAATTTGGGTTTTTTGCAACTTACAAATGGGTTGGAATTATTGAGCTGATTTTATTTAAATGCATTTTAATGTATTTTTAATGTATTTTTAAATGTACTTTTTTCTTCTTTAATGTAAAATATGGTTTCATTTAGCATCTTAGCTCTTAAATAGAAATGCTTGAAATGCAATCTACTTTTAAGAGTTGAATGCTTTGAACAAGTCACAACACATTAGATTTTTGTGCATAAAATACAGGGAAAAGATGGAAAGGGACACTCACTATTATTTTTGAAGTGTGTCTTAAAAATCAAATGCACAGCTGAATCTAGAAAAATAAATATTTTAAGATAAAAAAAGAAGACATACCTAATTGAATTTTTTCTGATACTAAAAGATGATTTAAAGATAGCTTCCAGCAGGAAAGCATTGCTTTTATTACATTCCATGCTTCTTTGATTAATATTTAGCCACGTTTTTCCAGCCAGCTCCTGTCGGTGGTCTGCCTCCCCAAGACCCTTTGGGAAGGACTTGTCCTCATGAGTGAATGGAAGAAGTCGCCCGCACCACGGCCCGATCACATCCGTCTTCATCTCCTGCTTTAAACTTTCCATCAATTTGTTCCTTTTGTTTAACGTAAAACCCAACTTTGCCAGACCATCAAGGCTCGATACATTTTGTTCTCACTCCCTCCCCAGTTTCTCTCTCTCCAGACTTTCCTGCTGTTTGAAAATAAGCAGATGGTTCTGCCTCCAGCTGGCTCTTTCCTCCGCCTCCGATCCCGGTTCTCTGTGTCAGGGTGCTCCTCTTCGTTCAACTGTCCACACAGCTGTCGTCTCCTGGAGACACTCTCCTGACATACTTCTCCATCTTTTCTGGAATGTTCTACATGTAAATCAAAAACAATGTGTTTAAAAACAGATTTTTCGTCAATGCTCCTCTTCATATTTAGCTTATTTCAGAGACTGGAACTGCCATTTACCTACTGAAATCTTCTCCCCCCACGTGTATAATCAGCTATTACATCCCTTGTGTCCCACTTCCAGAATATCCCTGTTTCGGTCATAGTTTTGCCTGGGACCTGCCTTCAAGTCCTTTACCACCACGATAGCTTCGTCGTTCACCTTCTCAGATTCCAGCATAGAGCCGTCCCTTGCTTCCCCCCCGGGACCCCCAAATTCTGCTCTCATGACTGACATTGATCTTGCTAAGGGAAATCATTGCTGTATTTTTTGCTTAAAATGTTACTGGCTTCCAGTAGCCTCCAAGATACACTCCAAATGCCTTGATTTCCTTTATACAATTCTTCATTTAGTAGCTATCCTCTGCCCCACACGACCACTGCTGTGTGATGTGAAGTGTCCCATATTTGCGAGTGGCTGACGACGCGTTCTTCCACACTTGTTGCTGCTCGGTCTAATAGCCCATCTCTCTGACCAACCTCCACTCTCCTTCCAGTTATCAACCCAAATAGCACATCTGCTGGGACATTCCTGGACATCTCCATTTGAACCGAGGTCTCCTTCCTGTTCCTCTTCACCTTTAAATACCAATGTCTCAGCACGTCTATGCTGTCCTGAAATAAAACGGTTGATTCGACCATGAGCCCTTGAGGGCAGAATATGGCTCTCGTTCAGTGGAGTGCTCCAAGATCCCAAGCACTTAGCGCGATGCCTCGCACAGAAGCTCGTGGCACATGTGAGCTCAAAGCATTAAAAAAAGGTGTAAGAGAATAAAAGTGCTTTTCCATAATTCCCAGCTTTTCCTAGCTATCATCCCTAGTAGACATCCTGGAAGAGTAGGCCTACTGGCTGAGACAATCGCCCTGTTTCCACCAAGTCCAGTCCCCTGCAGTCGCCTGCTGGCTATAATTCCACTGGCTTCTGGGGGCCCCCCCGCTGCCCCGTGCTGCTCAGAAGTGGAGCCTCAGTCAGCGGCATCACAGGAAGGTCGGGATTGAAGGGATAATGAGGTTCCCGGGACCGATCTTCAAAGGAGCCCAAAGCATCTGTTTTGACAGGTGTAGCATTCAGGGATAACTTATTATCTATCTGCAAATGTGCCGTGACAAATTTTATGGAAGTAATGAAATTTTAGTAATCCAAGACAGCTCCACTATGATCTCTGCTATTGAATATGTTTTCTTGGTGATAAGGCGCCCAGAGAGAGGAGATTAAAACTGCTAGTTTAATAAGATTTGGGGGGGGTAGTGTCCAGATTTATGATATGATAGTAAATTGGCTGCAAGTGAAAAAAAGAGAGCATATGAAATTGGTTGTTATAAGGCAGAACCAGAGTGAAAGGTCTGCTAATGATTTTATGATTGAGGGGTTCTGTATCAAGGGTTTTCTTTTCATTTAGAAACTTGTTATAATCAAAATAAAGGAATGCTTGACTTTCCATGCAGGAGCAGGGAAAAAGGGTAAATTGCACATTTAAATAATTGAAAGTCCTTAGGAAAGGTTAAGGAGAGAAAAGTTTGTAATCTCTTCTTAATGAATTTATTTGCTTGGTTCAAGATCGGAAGGATCAGTGTGCTCATTCTAGCCAATTAGGTGCACACATCTTAAACTTTCCTCACCTTGACCATTCCTCTTTGCTATTTTTAACTCACCAAATGTGGCTTTTTTCTAAATCCCACATGAAAACCATTTACTGGGGCTGTTAAAATATTTTAGCAAGTTCTTTTATATTCATGAATACTGAGCTAAAAATAAAAACTACCCCAATTCATTAAAAAGAGCATTATAAGTTCCATAATTAAAGGACTTAAAAAAAAAGCCAGTAAAAGTATTTTCATTCAGAATGCAAACTATTAGTCTTGATTCGATTGCCTTGCAATCTGTAACTTATGCTTGGATAAAGCAGAGACTAGGAGAAATTCTGAAAGTCAACACATGAAGACTGTTCTAGTGACCTAATTTTATCCTAATCGTCCAAACTTGCAGTCCTTGTTAAAGCGAAGTATCTCACCGCCTCTTGTCTGTACTAATACACTGTGATAGTTCACATCCAGCTCAAAGACACACGTCATGTTAAAACACCCTTCACCATAGCAGTGTTTCCCCGGTTTCTTATCTTATCAGCACAACAACTCACACCACACAGCAACTAGTGAATGCATTTTCCAGAAAGGGGAATCACACTTGCGAATGCACAGGCTAGCTTCAGCGCTGGGTTGTTTCCCCTCCACGACGGCATCTGGTAATTTTACTTTACTGTGGACTTCACACGAATGCTTTTATCTGTAAAGTCAGAGGTGCACGTGTTCCTTCCTGTGTCTTGAACATACACCTATTCCTCCCACCCATTCCCTCCTTCCACAAAGTCCTGCATCATTACCCGATTTGTATATCAAAGTAACATAAATCCTGATTAGGAAGCAGGAAGACGTGAAGGAGGAATCTTCCAATGGCTGAAGGGAAAACAAGTTATCACTAGCTAGCCCTGTCATCTCATAATTAGGTGGGAATTGGTACAGGACTTTGTGGCAGAGATGAGGGGTTATTTATTACTCAGGGTAGAGGACACTTTGGGACCTTACACCAGGTCACTGGTGTCAATGATCTCAATTGTAAGATTTTCTGTTCTAAATCTTCCCAATAAAATAAGTTATTTAAACAGATACTGAAAAGGGTTTGATCATGGGATTTTACCATGGGCTTCATTTCTTGGTTGTCTCTACTGAGTTGTTATTCAAAGGAAGACAATAACAAAAATTAAAAACAGGAAATCAATTATTAAATATTAAGAGGAAATAGCAATTTTGTTCTTGTTTCTTTCTCAATTCTTAATTTGTTTATCAAGTAAACCAAACCAGTGAGAAATGACAGACATTTCTGTGACAATGTGTCCTTCAAAGCCAAAGGCCTGGGCATCTACCCATGACTAGGAAAGAAGATTCTGGAAGTGTCTGGTCATGTCAAGAGATGATTTAGTTGCTCTTGTTTTTCTCATTAAAACTTTCAAGGTGAATGAATATGTGCTCCTAAAATATCACCATTTGAAATCTGCTGGTCTGAAGCATTTCACAGTCAGCCCATTGATACCATCTTCACGGACACACAGCTGGACCCTGTCTCATGGAGTCTAATGACTTTTTCCTTGAATACTTTACCTCCTTCGGTTCCGCCTTTCTAGACAGCACAGCACACTGAGGGGTGATTTATACCAGGATACAGGCTGTTCTTGCCTTTTCTTTGTCCAGATTGCGGGAAGGTCACGGTGAACAACAACTTCCCTCATGTGATTATGCGATGTTACAGAAGCCGAGGCTTCTCTCAGGCTGAGCTTATTACTTGGAGATTTGAGTCCAGACTTCTTTAGCCACTTGATTTATTTTTTGCCTTCCCCTAAATTAAAAATACTCCTGGTGCCTATATTTCACAGTGTTTTCATCACGTTTTAAAGTTTTATTTGCTTTTTGACATTGCTTCTCCTGTTACATGAAAGGGACAGCTAATTTCAGTGAGTTTTCTTATCACATTAAATAAATTCCATCTCTCTATAAAACACCATTCTGGTTCTTCATCCATTGGCTTTCTTCTATCCTTCTTTTTTAAGAAACACGGAAATTCAGGATTGGAAGAGAACTATAGGCCATCAACTGCAGGTTCTATTTGTCCCTGGACATGAGGGACTTTGCTCAAACATGCCTTACCATGCCTGTCTCATTTTCTCACTAAGCAATGCTCTCCACTTTCCAAAGTCTCTTATTGTTAAAAATCTAACTTGGTATCAAAACAAAAACTGTCACTTTTATCCATTTTTTAAGCCTTTGCAAGAACATAGAACGTCTAACTCCTCTTTCCCGGGACAGTCTTGAAGACAATTAGTCATTTCTCTCTCTCTGCTGCAAGAACCTCACCTACACCACAGGTTAACTAGCCACCCACCCAGCAGGAGGACTCCTCTTCAATCCACTCTAGGTTGTTAGCCTTCCTGACACACAAGCCAGCAAATTCTTCAGTTCTACGCCAACTAGCACCTAACTATATCGTCATTTCTTATTCTCTGTATTATACTACAATTAGTGTCATCTAAGCTTAGAATTACCTTTTCTTAGAAGCCATGTCGGGTTGTAACTTCTTGCCAGTTAAAGTCAAATTAAAGTCAAATTATGCAACTTCTATCTTATACAACCTGAGCAGAGTTTTGTGCCCAAATTAGAACAATCGGTCACATGTGTTTTTATTACTTTTCTTTGTTAGGTTTCACTGAGTCTTTCTTAGAAACTCTGACCAAAGTGCCAGGTCCAGACACAGAGGGTCCTTGGCTCAGAAAACCAAAGCAAAACATGATGCAGATGGAGAGATCTTTTAAAATAAGCAACATGTGAGGAGCCCTGCCTCTTACTCACTGAAGGAAAATCTGACAAAGGAGTGAAACAGATGAAAAGAGGAAGAAAATCATTTCCTAATCTTTAGACTAGGAATGTGTGTGCTTTCAAGTAGAGCAGAAAATAGAAAGATATAGTGCCAGACACTATCATTTAACCAGATATATGCTAGATATTTCATAAACCTAGTAAAAAATTAAATTCTGGACCTCATAATAAACACCTTTTTATGAGTCAGTTGCACAATTTCTGGCTATAAATTTCTAGCATTGCATCATAGAGTTTGTTGTTTCTAAGGGTTGAACATGCAATATCCCAGGGAAAGCAGGTTACTTCATTCACGGAGCATTTAGATGAGGAAACCCACATGAAAACTCAGGTCTTTCTGTGCACTTAAGCAACACTAAGAAAATGCAAGAACTAGCATGACTGTGTTGGTGTCAATTCAAAAACCCATGCACATTTTTTATTTGTATGAGAGAAGGGACAAGGTGAGTATGGGTCCAGCAAGTTTCCTAGGAAAAAAGTGGAAAATGTTTTAGCAAACGATGCCTTTTTGCACCTACCTTAGGATGTACCAGTCTCCGGGCTAACACAGTAGATAGGGTTCCTGCCTGCGTGAGGCTTAGACTCAGAGGGGAAACAATAAACAAACAAAGAGTTGACTGATGTTAAAAGTGAGAAGGGAAAAAAAGAAAGGACTACGGATAGGGACATTCAAGTGGATGTGGTTTTCCACATGTGGGCAAAAAGATCTCAAGCGCAATGTGATGAAACATGAGCATCCTGTGAGAGGGGGAGGCGAAGAAAGCCAAGACCGGCTCTGGGAGAATAGCGCTCCGGGCAGAAGGAACAGCCGCGCAGTGACGGAAACAGTCCTGGGCATCCAGGGAACCGCACAAAGGCAGCTTAGTACCAAACATGACGATCGAGAGACAAAATATCAAGGGGGTGGGGTCTGATAGATGACACCAGCCTCCTTGTAGGGCCTTGTAGGGCCTTATAGGCCTTTGGATGGACTTGGATTTCCCTTGGAGGGAGGTGAGACAGCAGCCCGACACTGACAGAGCAGTGACGTAACTTGCCGTACATTGTGAGAAGATGCCTCTGGCTGCTCTACTGAGCAAGGACTGTGTGGGGAAGGGGCACGACAGTGGAGTCAGGGGGAGCCGTGAGGACGTGGCTGCACCCCTGGCGGGAGAGGTGGTGGCGGTGCTTGCAAACAGCGCCGTGCAGTAGATGTGGGGGAGAGTTGTCAAAACCCTGACAGCATTCGGAAGGCAGAGCATGTGTTCCCATACACGGCACTGGGAAGCTCTCCAGAGAGAGAACAACACCCCTGCAGATCCCTACCTCCTTCATCTCGTTTCTAGGAAAAGTCCATGCATGGACCAATAAGAACTCCAAAAACAACAGCGCCAGGAAGTTGGTTGCATGTTTTCGTAATATCAAGGAATCAACCTCTGATTAAGATAAGAGCAAATCGCTTTTCTCTATTTTTGTCCTATGTATTATTATTTATAATAAGCTCAATATTGGCATGAGGTTATAACTATGTGATAGATTAAACTGAATAATCCAAAAGTCTCAGGTAACATAAGAAGTAAAAAAGAAAACAACTTAATGCTTATAAAACTGCAAACATGGTTCTTAAATCTCAAATGTCAGCATCTTGCCTTTCTCTGGAAACCACAAGGCTCAAAAACAAACCCTTTCCTTTTAATTCTTTTCCTCTTGATTTCAGTGCAGTGAAACGTGTCTATTTGTTCAAGGTAGAAAGATATTTGCTACTGCTTTTTGCTGCTGGAGACTGACATGTTAAGCTATGTTTTTCTCTTTATTATATTTTCAGAGGGGACAGATGATGTTTGTTGCATGGATACATTGTGTGGTGGTGCGGATGGGGTCTCAGAGGCCCGTTCCCCAGAGAGTGGGCACTGTGCCCCGAAGGTAGTTTCTGAACCCTAGTTCCCCCCCTCATCCCCCATGGGTGTCCCACTGTCCGTTATTTCCGTCTTTGTGACCATTTAGCTTCCACATGTGAATGACAATAAGCAGTGCTTGGTTTTCTGTTTCTAGCAGTGCTTGGTTTTCTGTTTCTGAGTCAGTTCACTTAAGATGACGCCAACATGCTCCCTCCATGTTGCTGCAAAGGACAGGATTTCATTCTTTGTTATGGCTACATAGTATTCCATGGTGTATATATCCCACATTTCCTTTATCCGTTCAATTGTCGGTGGGCGCTTAGGTTGGGGTTCCATGATTTTGCCAGCGTGAATAGTGCTGCAATGAGCATACACGTACATGTATTTTTTTATGTATCATTTTCTTTTCCTTTGGGTAGATCCCTAGTGGTGACATTGCTGGGGCAATTAGTAATTCAATTTTTAGTTCTTTGTGAAATCTCCATACTGCTCTCCCCAGAGGACGAACAAGTTCACAATCCCACCCACAGGGGTTAAGCGTTCCCTTTTCTCTGCAGCCACACCAACAACTGTTGTTCTTTGACTTTCTAAAAATGCCCACTCTGACTGGCGTGAGGTGATCTCCCACGGTGGTTTTGATTTGCATTTCTCTAATGATTAGTGATGCTGAGCATTTTCCATATGTTTGCTGGCTGCTTGTGTGCCTTCCTCTGAGAATTGTCTATTCATGTCCTGTGCCCACTTTTTGATGGGGTGACTTTTTTTTCATGTGGAGTTGTTTGAGTCCTGGTAGATTCCAGATATTAGCCCTTTGTCTGAGGTGTAATTCACAAATGTTTTCAGTAGGTTTCCTGTTATTCTGTTGATTTTTATTATCATTATTATTATTTTCTGAGTGGATGTTTTTTAATTCAAGTCCCATTCATCTATTTTATTTTTTGTTGAAATTGTTTTTGGAGTCTTGGACAAAAATTATTTTCTTAAGCTAATGTTCAGAAGAGCGTTTTCTAGATTTTCTTCTAGGATTTGTATAATTTCAGGTCTTACTTTTAAGTCTTTGATCCATCTTGTGTTAATTTTTGCATATGGTGAGAGATAGGGGTCCAGTTTCTTTCTTCTGCATGTGGCTATAAGCCAGTTTTATATTCTAAAATTAAGAAAAGGAAGAGGTAAATTATGAGCAATGAAATCATATTTGGTGTTCTGAAAGTTACAAACACACTCTCTCTGGTAGGTAGGCATCCTTCTCACGTGACTCGTGGTGATTCTCACCTGCCTGGTGGCAGTCACATACACTGCAACCCTCTCCCTTGAGGATGAGTTGGGCCTTGTGTCTTGCTTGTCCAAAGACCAGGCCAGAAAGGGTGGTGTCTCTTCTCTGGTTAGACTCCAAAAATGTGGCCACCCCTTGCCTGTCTTCTTTCTTGTTGGATCTCTCTTTCTCCCTCTCCGGAAATGGTGTGATGTGAGTTGCCCTGTGCGATGCCCAAGTGGCCATGAAGCAAGGTTGGCCTCCAGCCAGCATCTCCTGAGAGATGCAACCCAACCAGGGCAGGAGTCTTCACAAGGAGCCTGGAGATGAAGCAGCCTGTGGGATATCGAGAACTTGAGGACCATGCCTGAACTCCAGATCTTGTTTTAAACTGCTAAGCCTGGAACAGCACATTCTGCAGTAACAGGGAACTAAGGCGCAGCACAGCTAGTCCATGAGTGGACTCTCAACACTATCAAAGCAATAATGAATTAACACTTCTAAGGAGATCATCATGATGCATATCCTGACATTCTCAAGAGATAATAATGGTCAACACTAAAGGCAGGCTTTTGAGAACAATAAGTCCAAGTGTACCAAGTCAAGAAAGCAATTCAGCCAGAAGAACATATTCAGCTGCTGAAATATCAGTGGTAGCTTTCCTTTTACCTAGTGGTGATAGCTAGGTAACAAAAGTGTGACAGCAAGCACGAACTCACTATTATCCTGCACTGTTAATACGATTTGTGATTCCAAGGCTCATCAACGGAGAGAGGTATGCCACCCACTCTTGAGAGTTTAAAGGATGGAGGGAAGGCTTCCCATTCACTCTTCCTTCCCCTTTTCTCCTGTTTCCATTGTAAAATGGCTACAACTAAAGTAGTCTCATCCTTAAATGGCATTGAACAAGAAGACTCATTCTGAGCTATAACACGGCACAAAATTCCTTTTCTACATTATATTTTAAAGTTGGTCATGAAACATGTTACAAAGGTAGTTTCATATAAATGCTGAGTAACTATACTAATTAAGTATCCTGTGAGAAGGCTGCTTCATCTCTATTTGTGTACAAGGGCAGGATTACCAAGATGCACTTTTTCTAAAAACTTGGTTGCTATAACTCAATGAAAATCTTGCTTAGACAGGAAGTTTTTGTACCAGTTTAAAATGCATAACATTCTCAATGCAACTAGCCGTCACTTGTTAACAGTGGAAAATGGGACCATGAGTTACTTCTCAGGCCTGTTTTCAAAGTCGTTCTCAGGACATTTGTCAAGATGAGCTGTCTTCTTCTATGTAGCCCTTTGGCTACAATTCTCAAAGCATAGATTATGTCTTTTTGCTGCTGCCTGGAGTCAGCTTGTTTAGAAACTTCTGCCACTCACCAGCAATGTGAACCTAGGGGAGTTACCGGATGCTTTTGAACTCCAGTTTTGTTTTTTTTAAATCTTCAAAATGATAGTCATAAACTACAGCACAAATGGAATTTTCTTAATGATCATGCAAGATAATAAAATTGAATTTATTAACTCAAATCTGAGTTTGAAAGCATGAAGGTCTCAATGCTGTATCATGCAGTGTGTCACACAACAGTGGAGTAGAAATGGGCATTTGAGGAAAAAAGAGACATTGTTATAACAAACATGTTTTAGACCCAGTAGCAGACGGATCATTGTAGAATTTGTCTTCTGCTATAATGTCATCGGAATACAACATAGAAATGTAACTCATTCTAATAAACCAGTAACATCAAGGAATATCCCCTACAGATAAAGAGTTAACAGTAAGTGATCCAAATATGTTGAATTAAAATAGCAACTTGTGTTCCGTGCATTCACATATTAAACACAGTCATGAAAGAAATTACTTGAAATAGAAATGTCTTCCGTTCTCTCAGCACTCACTCAGCCCTTGGCCTTGGGCTGGTTCTTGCCACACATGCTTGGGAGAAGCTTCCGGTGCATTTTATCATCCTTTCACTAAAGATGAAAGACCAGGTACGCATACTCAAAAGTGCTGTTTTTCTTGAGTGAACAGGAGGAGAGTCCTCTGAGATGCTTGTGTTCTGCTTCTCAGATCTCCAAGAATAGTTATATATCGTGAAAGGCAGAATGAGTTCAAGAACAGTTGCTGAGGAAAAATGACTTCAATGCGAATGACTTGGGTCAGTCTGTCTCTGGCCTGATGGGCTCTGGAATATTAAACCCATCACTTACTACAGATAGTCAGTGATAACCAGGGCATTTCCAACTTCCTCCTTAGCCTTGCCTGTAATATTTCCTAAGCAATGGTGTCCTTTATGATATTGACAAGAGTGTCCCAAAAAGTGTAAAAAGATATTTTAGGTAAGATGTCCTTTCCTTAACAATGTATTTTTTATTTTTTGGTGTATGTACAAGAGACTCAGGGTTAGGGCTTCCAGAATAAAGGCATTTCTATGTCACTTTCTTTTCTAAAATGTGACAAAATGACAAAATGTATGAAGCACAAGGAAGGCTTTTCTATATTCACTGAAAGCATTCAAACCAACTCGTGGCGAGCCTCAATTTACAAACAGCCACCAAGATCAGTGACATTGGCACCAATGTGTGGCATGATACCTGAGCTACATCTCTGTGTGTCGACATCTGTATCTCCATCTATGTATGTTACTGGACACCAAACCAGATCTAAAATGTCTGTGGCCGTAAACCGTGGAAGCTCCATTACATATCTGAGATGGCGGGCTTAACGACCTGAATGGCCTGTGGAAAACTATGTGGGCCTTATGCCACACTGCGGAGTGGGTAGTGAGGCCGAAGGAGGAACCAAGCGATATTCACAAGAGCAGGCTGGGAGCATGATGGAGTGATGGGAAAGGCTGGCATCACAACAGCTGATCCCGGACCACTGACAAGACCTGCAAAGGAGCAGATGATGAGACCCAAGGCCTGGGAGGGAAGCACTCCTCTAGTCCAAGCTTGTTTTCATTTCACTTGAAACACCAGAGCACTGAGTGGAGGTTGGAGCACACATTTGCTCACAGCGAGTTGGGTAGGAAGGGATACTGAGAAATATTTCCTTCTCATTTTAGTCTTCAGCAAAGAGCTGATGCTAACAACTCTTTTGACCTCATTCAAAAGCTAGTCAAAATCAGAAAGACATCTGCATCCAAACTAGATAAAGATATTATAACATCCATGAAGCAAAGGTGCAGGACAGATGGGAACCAAAGAGGGGTTATCTGTGACAGGAGGAATAAGTGAGGACATTTTTTACATTTTCATGCAAATGATATCAAGGCAATCTTTAAAAACTTGACGTTTCAAGACAAAAATAGCAAAGAAAAGACTAAAATTAAAAAAGGAGATAAAAATAAGCAAAGTAAGCAAAAAGTTAACTGTAAAAAGAAAAGAAAAGAAAACAAACACGGAAATAAAATTATCTCACAAACAGCAAAAAACCCTAATAGACCTGGCTGGAAACATAGACTTGGGCCTGGAAAAAGTCGAGGAAACTGAGCAAGAACAAGGTGTGCTCAGTACACAGTAGCAGCAGAGACCTTTCAAGCCCCCCGCCTCACGTGGCATCCAAGGCTCCTGGAGAGCCCAGCTCAGGGAAACACTCGTGATGGTCAAGCATGCACTGCCAAAACCAGGGAGTTGGAACCCCCAGTTGGAGTTGTTGATATGACAAGAACAGCCTCATACATGGGCTGTGTGTGGTGTCTCTGACCTAGGCTGAGAGGTAACCAGGAAGACAAGGACCATTGTCATTGCAAAGGACCAAAGAGGGATTCTCATATAAATATAAGACACCGTTATTCACGTCACATCAAAAAGGCAAATAGAATAAAACTTTATTTCCTGTGCAATGTGATTTTGAAAAGCTTTTGGGCAATGGTGAAACTTCAACCAACTTATTAAATGTAATAACCAATTTATTTTCTCATGCCTATTCTGGCATAGGCAGACTTTCCACAGTGCCTTGAGGTAAATGCTGACCCTCTCACACTCCTGCTTGCTCCATCATGTCCGTCTTATGATGCTAGATTAGGTCTTGCTACCAGACTCTTGATAGAGTCTGACTCTCTTTGTATCTTGTCATGAATTCCAAACCTCAAGGAAAAAATGAATTCTGCCAACACACTGAGGAAGCTAGGCAATGATCCTTCTATACGTCAACCTTCTAAGGAGCATGCTACCAGCCTGACATCACACTTGCTGCCTTGTAAGATTCTACTCAGAGGACCTGGCTAACCTGTACCTTGACTTCTAACCCAAAGAAACATTGAGATGACAAATGTGGCTATTTTAAGTCACTAGTTTGCAGCACTTTTTGTGCAACCTAGAAAACGAATACCCCAAAAACGAAAAAGAAAAGAAAAGAAAACTAATGCAGCATCCCTAGGTCTAGGGGTGTCTGGGGAGGGGTGGCTGGGAGGACTTCATGCAGTTTGGATGTGTGCTGCATGGGTAAGACCATTGTGCTCCGATGACTCAAAAACCTCGACTGTGAAATTAAACTGAAAAATGACCTTTTTGTTGTGGGAAGGATTCTCTATCATTGGGGCTAGCTAGAAAGCTTATGGCAAAACTCTGAAGGTAGAAGCCTACAGTAAGGAGAAGCAAACGTACTGGCTTTCTACCACCCAAAGGATAAATTCGGCTAAAGCCAAACCAAAATGTTTTCCTGCTACTTTAATAGAAGACTTTTTTCTTTAGATTGGAAAATATAGTTTATTTAGAAAGCAAATTGGAGAGAGAGAGAGAGAGAGAGTGAGAGTGAGAGATATGAGATTCATCTCCCCAAGTTACGGGAGGGGGCCAAAGCTAGGAAACTTGGTGACCATAGCTCAAAGAGCCACATGAACACACCGGAAGATATTTTTAAATATGCGTTTGTATGCTGAGTATAGGATTGCTAGATGTCATCATTGCAAATTCACAATCTTAGCTAAAGTTCAACTAAAATGGTATGCTTTTGAAAGTGCTGCAAAGATAAATAACTTTGCCTCATTATAAATTGCCATTTTATAAATAAATGAAATGCCACACTAGATTACCATGAAAGCAAAAACATCCTGAGGTCTTCTGTACAACAATCACTATAGAACATGGCTACCTGTTTCTAAAAGGAAATCACAGTTCAATCAAGCCCCTCTAAATATCACAGAAGCAAGCATCTAGCAAAACCAGGAGGTTGAACTGAAGGTGGGAATTGTCAGGAAGAGGAGGCCTGCAGCCTCTCCTATTTCAAACAGGACTGGGTCACGAAACAAAAGGAAAGGAAGGGGGCTGAGATACAGGTAAGCACTAGGGGCTCCTCTTTATATCTAGCTGGGCAATTTGCTTTTGAGGACAAATTGTGTTTATTTCAAGTGTCAGAGGAGTCTGGCTGTGTCTTGTGTCCTTGAGGTAGGCCATAAAGGACTTGTTTATGGAAGAACTCACACACCCCTTAAGCAGCTTCTCCTCAAGAGGTAGGAGAACTCAGTATATGGGTTATATACCCTAGCACAATGCTTGTAGAATGCAGTACTAGTTTGTAATGTCTAGAAAAAAGAAACCCCTGAGTGCTGTCATCAAGTGATTGGCTACATCTGAAGGTGGGTTGGGTGATTGAAGCCCGGGAGAAACCCAAGGAGGATCAGCATCTTCTAAGCTCTGCGGAGAACACAGGACACATGCATTCTCCAACAGAGATCCAAAGAGGCAGCAAGGAGAACCAGGATTGGGGGCAACAGGCTCTCACTAGGGAGACAGGGAGGTACAGGAACTTACTTTGCAAGCAGCAGAGAAAACATCCAAATGCCTCTCCCAGCTTCGACAGGCATGACCGAAGTGCATAGACTTGACTGTGGAGCTGAGAAGACTTTGTGCAAAAAGGTAAGATGCTGCAGGTGAGACACAACATGAGAACCACAAGAGATCTGCATTAGAGACTCACAGGGAGCTAAGAGCAGATATTCAGGTTGACAAAGTAAGGGATGTGACTCATTATGTGTCCCTGTTTGCACACCCAAGATCATCGTGTGCTGGGACAGGGTCAAACAGTCAGATGTGAGTCATGTTTATAATCTGGCTTATCCTAGATTTTGTTTTAGGATTTGTAGTTTCAAGTCTTTCATTTGCATCTTTAATCCATCTTGAGTTAAATTTGCATACTGTAAGAGATGGGGTCTAGTTTCATTCTTTTGCATAGGGCTAGCCAGTTTTCCCAGCACCATCTATTGGATATGGAATCCTTTCCCCATTGTTTATGTTTGCCAGCTTTGTCAGAGTTCAGTTGGTTGTATATGTGGCTTTGTTTCTGGATTCTCTATTCTGTTCCCTCAATCTATGTCTGTCCTTGTATCAGTACCATCATGTTTTAGTTACAATAGTCATGTAGTATAAATTGAAGTCAGGCCATTTAATGCATCTGCATTTTTTTTCCTTGGAAATGCTTTGGCTAAAAACATGGAACCAACCATGTTGCCCATCAAAGCTGGACTGAATAAAAAAATGTGGTGCATATACACAATGGAATATTATGCAGCCAAAAAGAAGGACAAATATATGGACTTTGTAGCAACCTGGATGGATTTGGAGTCGATCATATCATACTCAGTGATTTATCACAGAAACAAAGAACAGAGTTCCATATGTTCTCACTCATAAGAGGGCCTTGAACAATTATAAGGCTATAAGAAAGTGATTGGCAGTAATGGGAAACTGTCAGTGTTGGGGGGGTGGGATTGGCAGTTGAGGGAAACTGCTAGGGGAGGGGGGAGCATACTTCATCAACAGGAGTACCTGCATGATCAGTGTTTGTATATCTAACCCTGAATTGTACCCCACATCTTTATAATAAAATTTTTTTTAAAAAGAAAGAAATGCTTTGGCTATTTAGACTATTTTTGGTTACCTAAGCTTTAGGATTGTTTTTTCTGGTTATGCAAGAAATGATGTTGGTAGTTTAATGGGACTGTATCAAATATATAGATTGCTTTGGACAACATAGTCATGTTAACGATATTGATTCTTCCAATCCATGAGGTTGTCTTCCATTTGTTTGTGTCTTCTACAATTTATTTCATCAGCGTTTTGTAATTCTTCTTGTAGAGATCTTTTACCTCCCAGGTTAGGTTATTCCTAGGTATTTTATTTTTTGTGTAGCTGTTGTAAATAGGACTGAGCTCTTGATTTGGTTCTCAACTTGAATATTATTGGTCTATAAAAATGTCACTAATTTTTGTATGTTGATTTTGTATTCTGAGACTTTACTGAAGACATTTGTCAGCTCCAGAAGCCTCTTGGAGGAGACTTTATGGTTTTCTAGGCATACAATTATGTCATTAGTGAACAGAGATATATTGACTTCCTCCTTGCCAATTTAAATGCCTTTTATTTCTTTCTCTTGCTGGATTGCTCTTGCTAGGATTTCTAGTACTGTGTTAAAGTGATGAGAGTGGAAATCTCTGTTTTGTTCCAGTTCTGAGGGGGTTTTTTTTAAACTTTTCCCCATTAAGAATGATGTTGGTTGTGGGTTTGTCATACATGACTCTTATTATTTTGAGATGTTTCTTCAATGCTTAGTTTGTTGAGGATTTTTGTCATGAAGGGATATTGAATTTTATCAAATGTCTTTTCTACAACTACTTGGATGATCACATGGTTTTTGTTTTTACTTATGTTTATGTGGTGAATCACATTTATTGGTTTGTGAATATTGAACCATCCTGGCATTCTTAGAATAAAACACACTTAGTCGTGATGGATTTTTGTTTAATTTTTGTTAAATTTGGTTTATTAGTATTCTGTTAAAGATTTTTGCACCTGTGTTCATCAGAGATATTAGTCCTTTTTTGTTGTCATTGTCTAATTTTGGTACCAGTGTGATATTGGTTTCATAGAATGAATTGGAGAGGAATCCTTCCTCTTCAATTTTTCAGACTCATTTCAGTAAGATTGGTACTAGGTCTTCTTTGTACATCTGGTAAATTTTGGCCCTGGGTTTGTTGTTTTTGTTGTTGTTGCTGTTGTTGTTGTTTTTTTGGGGAAGATTTTTTGTATTACTGATTTAATTTCATTTCTCTTTCATTTTCTTTTTTCATTGAAAAAGCAATAAAGTTAAAAAATTCCCCCGCAAACTGAAACAGGATTTAGTTTTGGAAGATTATATATTTCCAGGAAATTACCCATTTTCTCTAGATTTTTCAGTTTGTTACCATAAGGATGTTCATAGTAGTCTCTGAGATCTCTTGCATTTCTGTGGAATTAACTATGATGTCACCTCTGTCATTTCTGATTGGCTTATCTGGGTCTTTTTTTCCCCTTGGTTAGTCTATCTAGTGGTCTGCCAATTGTGTTTTTCCTTCCAAAGAATCAAGTTTTTGATTCATTGATCCTTTGCATCTTTTTTTGGTCTCAGTCTCCTTTAGTTCTGTTCTTTGTTATTTCTTTTCATCTGCTTGCATTTGGGTTAATATTCTTCTTGTTTTTCCAGTTCCTTGAGGTCCAAGGTTAAGCTGTTGATTTAAGGTCTTTCTTTTTTATGTAGGCATTTAATGCTATACACTTTCCTCTCAGCATTGCCTTTGCTGTATCCCAGAGGTTTTCATAGGTTGTGTCTCTATTTTTATTTGTTTCAACATTTTTTTTGTAATTTCTGCCTTAATTTTGTCGTTTACCCAAGGGTCATACAGGAGCAAGTTGTTCTATTTCTATGTAGTAGTGTACTTTTGGGAGTTCCTCCTAGTATTGATTTCTAATTTTATTCCACTGTGGTCTGAAAAATGCTTGATATAATTTTAATTTTTTTAATTTATTGAGACTTGCTGTGATACCCAAAAGACCTTTACAGAATAGAAGAAAATATTTGCAAATTATGTCTCAGACAAAAGACTAATATCCAGAATCTGCAAGGAATTCAAATAATCAACATGAAAAATACAAACACCCTATCAAAAAGTGGACAAACGACATAAATAGATGTTTCTCAAAAGAAAACATACAAGCAGTCAACAAATATACAAAAAAAGTTTAACTTCACTAGTCATCAGAGAAATGCAAGTTAAAACCGCAATGAGATATCATCTTATACTAGTCAGAATGGCTATTATTAGAATGTCAAAGAACAACAGATGTGGACATGGATGTGTAGCAAAGGGAACACTCATACATTGTTGGTAAGATTGCAAATTAATTCACCCTCTATGGAAAACAATATGGCAGTTTCTCAAAGAGCTATAAATAGAACTTCCATTCGACTCAGCAAACCTACTACTGAGTATGTACCCAAAGGAAAAATATGCCTGCACTCATATGTTCACTGCAGCGTGATTCACAATAGCAAAGTTATAGAACCAGCCTAAATGCCTATCAACAACTGATCAGATAAAGAAAATGTGGCATAAGTATTTCTGATTGTTTTTATTTGGACTTTCTCTCTCTTTTTCTTGGTCACTCTGGCTAGGGGCCTATCAAGCTTGTTAATTCTTTCAAAGAACCAACTTTTTGTTTTGTTGATGTTTTCTATGACATTTTTGTCCTCTATGTCCCGTATTTGGGCTCTTATTTTTGTGATTTGGATTCTTCTGCTGAAGTTGGGGTTTTAGTGGTCTTCTCTTTCCATCTCCCTTAGGTGATTTGTTAGGCTCTCCACTTGTGCTCTTTCTATTTTCTTGATGTGTGCTTATAGAGATATGAATTTCCCTCTGAAAACTGATTTCATGGCATCCCAGAGGTTTTGGTAAGATGTTTCTTCATTTTTACTTGCTTCTAGGAATCTTCAATTTCTTCTTTGATTTCAATGTTGACCCAGTCGTTGTTCAGTATCATGCTGTTTAGTGTCCATGTCTTTGTGGGCTTTGGGGTAATGTTGTTGGTTTTAATGTTTATTTTTATTCCACTGTGGTCTGAGAATGTGCACAGCAAGATTTCAACCTTGCGGAATTTGTTTATGCTCGATTTATGGCCAAGAATGCCATAAGTCTTGGAGTATGTTCTATGTGGTGATGAGTAGAATGTATACTCTGTGGCTGTTGGGTGGAATAATCTGTAGGTATTGACTAAGTCCATTTGGTCAAGTGTCAAGTTTAGGTTCTGGATCTCCTTGTTGATTTTTGAAAATGTGGCGTAAGTACACCATGGAACACTACACGGTCCTAAGAAAAAGAATGAACCCACGTTCTCTGCAGCAACTTGACTGGAGCTGGAGAGCATCATCCTAAGAGCATCTGTTTCTGAGACAGAAAAGCCAAACACCGAATGTTCTCGCTTATATGTGGGAGCTAAATGGTCACGCAGATGGAAACAACAGACACTGGTGACAGTAGAAGGGCATTAGGGTTCAAAAATGACCGACTGTGTCCAGTGCTCACTATCTGGGAAATAGGTCACTTAAAGCCCAACGCCCACCATTGCACAATATGTCCACGTAACAAACACGCACTTGCACCCACTGAGTCTAAAGTTTTTTGAAGCTGTAAAGAGAAAAAAATCTGACTTTTCAAGGTTAATTTTAACTTTGAAAAATTTAACTTTTTCATTTGTTAGGATTGCATACACAGTGAAATGCCATGTGTGTGGAGAGATTATACCTACATATATTTGTTTATGCATAAACTGTCTCGGGAAAGAGACTCTCACTGATAACACTGTTTGCCTCTGGGGAGAAACGCTGGAAAGTGGCTTAGGAAGGGCAAGTTGACTTATTTTTAGCTTTTTACACAAGTATGCCTTTTGAACATTTTTACCATGCACATGATTCTTATTCTTAAAGTTCCATAAAATGTAATTATATGTAAGTAGAACAAAATAAGTCAGTGTATTTAAAAACTTCTTTCAGAAAATAAAAAGGTTGTATATTCAATGTCAATAAGTGAGAGAACAGCTATTCTTGTTTTGTGTAGCTCTGTTTTATTTACTTTTTATTTTTATTTTTTTGAGTTGGAGTCTCTTGCTCTGTCACCCAGCCTGGAGTGCAGTGACATGCTCACGGCCACTGCAGTCTCAACCTGCTGGGCTCAGGTGATTCTTCTACCTCAGATTTCCAAGTAGCTGGAGCTACAGGCATGCGCCTCCATGCCCAGCTAATTTTTTGATTTATTGTAGAGATGAGATCTTGCCAAGTTACCCAGGCTGTTCTCAGACCCGTGGGCTCAGGCAATCCTGTTATCTTGGCCGCTCAAAGTGCAGGGATTATAGGCATGAGCCACCGTGCCTGGCCTGTTTTCCATTTTTTTTTCTTTTTGAGTTGGCGTCTCACTCGGTCACCCAGACTGGAGGGCAGCGGCCGCTCCCGGCCACCACAGCCTCGACCTGCTGGGCTCCGGCGATCCTTCCGCCTCAGCCTTCCGAGTAGCCGGAATTACAGGCGCGCTACCACGCCTGGTTGAGTGTTTGATTGATTGTACAGAGGAGGTCTCGCCGTCCAGGCGGGTCTCGAACCCGCGGGCTCAGGACATCCACTCACCTCAGCCTCCCAGAGGCGCGGGACGACAGGCTGGGCCACCGAGCCCGGCTCCTGTTTTACTTTTTAATAGTGGCAAAGATAAGGTTATGTGGTTAAACCCAGCATTTCAACACAGACAGCAGTGTGACCATGAAGATCCCAAACGTCTCACAGGCCACACCCACTTCTCGGGTTCGCTTTCCTTGAGCACCATCGGCACTGACTTGATTTGAGATGACATGGTAACTTCTTCATGTCTCAGTTTCATTTTTCCCTTCCTGCCAGGAAACTCAGAAATTATAGTTCCTGGCACAGATGTTTTCCCATTTTTTGCTATGCAAATTCTTGTCTGTTTTTATTTTTATGATTATGTGGCTATTTCATACAGTGGTTTTTATTAGTAACCGCCTGAAATGTGCTTTGGTGGAAAAGACTGCTCAAATTTAAGCAATCAAAACCAAGTAAAATAGTGCATTGGACAACCAATTTCAAGATGATGTTTTCAAGAACTCTTAGCTAAAATTATACGTATTAAACTTTCTAAAGTGCGTATGGCGATACATGCAAAGTCTCTTTTAAAAAAAAGAAAAGAAAAATGGTGTATAGTCCTTAGAAATCTCTCTTCAGTCACCAGATAAATGCTTTGTTGGTCAGTCTTAAGAGAAAGCCAATGACTTCCTGGGCAGGATAAATGCTGGAGGCACGCCTTGAAAACAAACTGAGAGCTGGTTTACTTTATAAGCTGGCATACCTGGGAAGTGATACACGTAAACTGGCCTTCAAACATGCTTGAGAGACACTATCTCAGGCCCAAAATGCCAGCAGCGTCGGCAGAGGAAGTTTGCACTGGGACTCTGATCTGCCTGGTCATGTGAGCTCATATACGGGTCCCCACTGAGGGTGACTGTTCCACCCCACGCCCACTCAAGGGACATTTGTTATCAACTGGGTGTTTTGGGTTGTCACAATTGGGGTGAGACGGCCATCTGCTTGGGAAAGACGAGGACTGCCTATGGAGGGGCCTCCCACAGCGAAGGCCAAAATGTCAGTAGCAGCCAGGCTAAGGAATCCTGTCCAGAGCTACTCTTCCCCCGGGTCTTGTGGCCTCTCTGGGGTGGTGCCAGACAGGGGCCCCCTTTCTCTCTGATCGGCTTGACAGTGGGGAGCCACGGTGGGGACATTCCCACCTCTCCTGGTTTGGGTGGTAGTGCAGCCATGTCGGTGTGCAGGATGCCTTCACACTTGCAGGGTGAGGCACGGACACAGAGAAAACCTCTTCTCCAGGTCATGATGCTGGATTCCTCCACTTGGGTAGGAGCTTCCAGCAGTCCCGCAACCTGACAGAGGGGGGACTAGGGAGGAAACATGAGATGAAGAAGCAGATTGATATTGTCAACAAAATGCGATTTCACCCTCCTGCAGGACAGAGCTGTTACAAGGATCCAGGGAAAGAACATGGAAGCACCAGGCCCATCTGGCCCCCGAAGAGACTGCACAAGTGTAAGAACAGAAGAGGCCGGGCTCGGTGGCTCAGCCTGTAATCCCGCGCCTTTGGGAGGCTGAGGTGAGTGGATTGCCTGAGCCCGTGGGTTCGAGACCCACCTGGGCAACTTGGCAAGCCCTCCTCTCTACAATAAATCAAAAAATCAGCTGGGTATGGTAGCGCATGCCTGTAGTTCCGGCTACTCAGAAGGTTGAGGTGGAAGGATCACCGGAGCCCAGCAGGTCGAGGCTGCAGTGGCCGGGAGCGGCCACTGCACTACAGTCTGGGTGGCAGAGTGAGACTCCAACTCAAAAAAAAAAGAACAGAAGAAATGTAAGACAAGGTGCTGGGTGGATGTGGGATGAGGTGGCCATGAGGTCATTGACTGAGACTGACACTCAGAACATCTGCACAATTACCTTCATGGATCTTTCTTGAGCTACAGTTTTGCATTTGTCATCATTTTATTCAGTTTTTTTTTAATTAAGGGAAAGAGTAGCGTTGAGGCCATTTTTTCTTTACTGTCTTATATTTTCCTAGAGTTGTTAATGAATACTAAAACATTTAAGGAATTATAAGGAAAAGTAGATATATGGGTTTGGCTAATTCCCATATATGTTGACGTGTTCTCCAAACAATTGTACATTACAAATACATGTCATCTGTTTAAAAAAACAATCAAGTAAATATAGACACAAAGCAGCATGAACTGATGTTTATTTTCTAAAATATTAGCAGTATACTTCAACTAAACTTCACATCTCATTTGTTTTTAACATTTTCATTAAACTAATAATAGAAAAATATTTAAGAACACTTTGGCTTTGCCTTTTTCAAACAACTTACATGTAATTGCGTGTAATGATACACAATTAACTGTTTAGTTCTATGTGTTAGACAGTGGAATTCATTGATATAATAAATAGTAGACTAAATACTTCCCTACCATTAAATAAGGAAACAGTACAACATAGAACTATTTGATTTTAACATTTTCTCCTTCTAAGGAAGACTGTGTGCAGCAAGAAAACACACTCTAGGTACAGATATAAACAGATATCACTACTAATGTAGGAAGACAAAGGAAAGAACCTGGAGGATTATGATACAGAAATTTCATTCCAACTTTTTTTCATTCAATTATCCAGGCACTGGGTTTATAAGATGTGCTAAGCTACTGGATCCAGCACAAGTGGCTCTTAAGAAAACTATGACTAACTCAAACCATGTATTTGAGTTCTTCCTACTCAGTTTCCTCAACAAACAAAAACCAGAAAACAAAACACAACAAGTTTTTCATATAAGAGGAGACTTTGAAGGCTTCTGCTTTTCCAGAAAATAATTTGGCTAGAGGTTTCAAATATTCAGTATTTAGTCTGGAATTTTGGAGGTAGGAATATAACTAGCAAAGGTGTCCATGAGTAATGGTTTGCTCACATCAAAATATGGAAGGAGTTTTAAATGCAGCAGTGTTCTTGGCTATTGTAAACAGGGGCATGGTAGAAAGCAAACAATTGAGAATCTGTGTAGGGACAAATTTCCTATGTCTACACACTTTTTTCTGACTCTATAGTGTGGAGATATAATAAAAATCTAAAGGTATTCAATTTTCATTATTTTTGGAGCAATGTTTTTTCTTACTTTCTAAAATTTATCCTCTAAGTACTTTTGAAATATATTTTTCTACTAGCTCTTAATCATTGGGGTTTCTCAGATGTGTCTTAGATTTTCATCTCTTTTTAAGCAAGTCTTTCTCTAAACTATCTCAAGAGCTATTGTAATGTTTAAACATTCAAATATACACAACTTCTAAATTTAGACTTCAAGCTAAGATCTCAAGCTTCCTTAGGACTTGTATATCCAATACCGTGTTTCTGATACTGTACTTTGCTTGCAATTCACCACACTGCCGATAGATGGCGATGGTGCAGTTTGTTGGTTTGCATTCACCATAGGTAAAGTGTATTGTTCCCTTTTCATAATGGGATACAAGTGTATTGTTCCCTCTTCATGATATAAACTTGCAGTTTAACAGGCTGCAAGAAATGTATTTGCATCATTCAAGTAATAAAATCATATTTGTGATGGTGCTCAGTATACACTACCCCAAAATATGTCATCTTGGCATATTGAAAATTTTAGGCTGAAGGAATTTGAGAAAATGTCAAAAGCAGGAAGGTCTCCCTGATCTTTCCCCTTTCCCCGACCTTTCTTTTCCTGAAGCAGGTCATAAAACCTGGGAAGCATCTCTGCCCTTTCCCTGAAGCAGGTCATGAGAACCAAATATGAGAGGTGCCCCCGCTATGCTCAGAGAAAAAAAAGGAGCATCACCAGCTCTGAAGATACAGAAACAGAGAAATTTGAACTCACATGCCTTGTTAAGTCTCCCCTGCTTAATGTGATTAATTCACACTCTGTCCTGCTGTATTTCTTTACAACTGTCCCCTCTTTATCAAACCTACTATATAGGGCACTGAGACTTAACTATCTCTTTGGGTTTTCATTTTCCTTGGAAGGCTTCCATGCTATGCAAAACTTACATTAAATAAATGTCTATGCTTTTCACTTGTTACTTTGTCTTTTGTCATAGATCTCAGCTACAAACATAGAAGAGGTAGAAATAAAAAATATTTTTTCTTCTTTACATCTTGCTTCTATAAAAGACAATGAAATGAATACTCACAGGAGAAAGGCTTTAGAGATTTTACAACCTGGGAACTCACAGTGTCTACCTCTGTTTAACCCAATGATGTTAAAAGGACAGTGTAGCAATTTATCCTACTGGCAATCAATTTAGAGTGTCATAGGAAGTTTCTGGGATCAAAATTCTGTGCCAAGGCAAAAAATGTCTGTTTTCCTATTTCTATACTTGCAGTTTAATCTCCTCACAGACTTGTAATGTTTGCCTTTATATTGATAAGGAAAAAAGGTTACCTTCCATAATTGTTTCATTTCTATTCAATGTAGTACAAAATAAACCTAACAGTACTGTGTGGAGATTGTTCCAGAAAGCATCTAAAACCTCCTCTTTCTACTAGTTGAATTAGGATTATTAGCAATTAAAAGGACATATGGCATCATAAAAAAGTAGAATCTGAAACTGAAGAACCACTTTTTGTCTAAGAGTCAGAAATAAATCTTTTCTCAATTTTGCCACACACACCATGAGATATTGTACGAACCACATCTCATTTGCTGTGTACTTTTCTGTGTACCCTGGTACCTTATCTAACGCCCAGCACCGTAACCAAGAGTGGGTAGGTATCTTGTTGACAAGATAATTAAATTTTGGAGAATGTACTTGCTACCACCATACCACAAATTTCTGTTGTTTTAAAATGAAAAAAAGTTGAACCAGAGTTAATATGAGGATCAAAGGAGGGCACGGATTTTTCCATGGTCTTTAAACTCTCACGTGTCATGCCAAATGAGTCGATGCTATTGCTATTGTCATTGTATTCAGCTGGATTGAACAAAAACAACAAAAGATGCTAGAACTAAAAGCTTTGAACTAATGGTGTCTTTTGTCCTCCACCACTGCCCCTTCCCTAGCACACAAGGACCCTGAATGCTCTAAGCTCCCACTTACTATGTTTCATTGCATCAATTCCTGAGCACAAAGAAAGAAAATGGAACAACTCAGTCAATGAGAGTCAATACCCACTCTGGGTCTCTCACTCTGCCTGGTGTATCTAAGAGCACAGTAGGACAAGTTGGATGGCTGCCACGTTTCTACCGTCTCCGTAGCTTGAAGCAAGAGTGTGTTTGTTCTTCACACTTCATGTTCACTGCTGGTGAACTGGGGTTTCGCCTCCTTGTCAGACTCGAGACATAGCAGGGCAGAGTGGCCACCGTTCATTTGCCTGTTGTGGCAGGGGAAGTGAGGTTTGGAGGGTTTTCGCTGGCAGTTTGCATCTTCTTTCTAGATTTAGCTCATTTGGAGACAGTGGCCTGGGGGGAGAAGACGTGGAGGTCTGTCGTGGACTCAGAGCAAGAGACCTGGAAACAGAGGGTGAAGAACTCCAGTGGCCTTCACGCCTGGATCCTCAAAGAGCCCCAGAAGCCCTGCCAGTCCCATCTCTCCTCTTTCACGTCTGTCTCCCACAAAACCCATTTCCAACCTGCCCATTCTTCAAATTTCTGCCCTAGCAGCCACTGCCCCGCCTCTCAGGAGGTCTCTCGCTTACTTCATGGAAAAACGGAAGCTGTCATCCCCCATGAGGCAGCAAGCTCTGTGAGGACAGGGACCACCCCTGTCATGTTTTCAGGTGCCCTTTCTGCCCACCATGGCAGCTGTCAAAAAAACACTTATTGAAAGATTTTCAATTATTGCGTACATCTGGTCTTGTTGGTTGGCACCGTGGTAGATTAAACTGGCCCCCCTCCAGAGATATCCAAGCCCCAATGCTAGTAGCTTTTAATTATTACCTTCTGTGGGAAAGGCAGTCTCTGCAGGTGTGATTGGGTTACCGCTCTTGCGATGAGAGGATTATCCTGGATAGTCTGCCTATACCCTCAGCACAGTCATCTAGTCCTGGTCTTACAAGGACAAAGGGAGACTGATGCACAGAGATGAAGAGGAGAGGCCACGTGGAGATGAAAGAGGCAGAGTGACCTGACGACGCCGGCCTTGAACACGGGAGTGCTGTGGCCACAGGCCCCGGAATGCTGGCAGCCATCAAAGCCAGAGGCTGGGAACAGACTCTCTGGGAGCCCCAGAAAGGAACGTGGCCCCACTGACGCTCGAATGCCTCAGCCCAGTGGTGGAGATTTCTAACCTCTGGCCACCAGCACTGGGAGAGCACACATCCGTGTTGCCATAAGCTGCTACACGTGGGGTGATTTGTTATGGGAAACTCATACACATCACACTGATCTGGCATTCCTATTTTCTATAATGAGTGCATTGAGCATAAAATATTCCTACACTTGAAAGTGTTTGATATTCATATGGAAATGAAAAGACTGCTTTGATTTTTATCCACATGTACTTGCTACATTTTGAGAGTCACGACGCTTGCCGTGCTGTTTTACTTCCTTGAAGTGAGTTGACGCAGAAGCTTTAGGGTGGAGTGGTGTGCGTGTGTTTGTCCCCCAGAGTTGGATGGTTTAAAGTTTACTCACATAATCGCTGTGGTTTGTGGAGGTCAAGCTGTATGTGAGGAGACTTAGTAGCTGTGATGCTGCTGGGACTCACAAAATGACAAGTGTGTTTATTGGGTAGGTCCCATCTCACCACTCTTCTCTCTTGACCAGTTAATCATGTTCTATACGTACTTGTTTGGTTCCTGCATCAGCTTCTAATTTACTTTTCTTCAAAATATCAAACATCTAATAACCCTTACTTCCATATGTTGGCATTGTTGCAATAAGACGGAAACCCAACCCTTGCAAGCTATGAGAAATGTGTATAACTCTGTGAGTGTTTCAGTTCTTTCTTTAGAACCCAGGCTATAGGCAGAGAATGTGTCTTCTTCGGATATGAAAGCAAACGAGCTCTTCACACTGAATGACAGATCTCAGAGTCTCGGGAAAGCTGAGGTACCTCAGTGCAATTTCGGCGACTGCTGAGGATGGCCCATGCACAGAAACTGAACCCCCCTCTCAGAAGTCTGCCCACTTGCTCAGACACTGACTTTAAGCTCTCCAAGTAGGCATGCCTACAATTTTCTACAGCATCTGAGAATATTTACCTCCTGGGCAAATTACCTTCCTTCTAGTGTCTGTCTGCTTACGTTTTGCTTATTTCATTAGAACAGCATTTTGTTTTTATGAAGACTCTTTTGCAGTCGATTTCTAGACTTCCTTTTTCTTGATGCAATGCCTCTTTGTAATAAGGGGGCTCAACTGTAAGCTGCTTCACAAAGCAATAAGGAGATGATATGTTAGGGAGACGCCCTGCTGGTTTACAAGAGCCACATTGCAGCTTTGGGGATGGCTTTTCTCCCACGCCAAGAGCCCTCAGTGCCAGGGGAGGCGACGGCTTCCTCTCCTATTTCTGGCTGGCCCCAAAACCGGCAGCAAGAGATCGTTCCTTTGTCTCGGTCTAGACTGTGAATGCCCTGTGCCTTCCGAATATTAATCAGTGTTTATTTCACTTCTTTTTCCCACCCTGCCCTTCACCGACAATATAAGAAGACACAGCTGAGGCTGTTTGTTTATTCCTGTTGAGTTATGTTTAACATCCGCTGTCTCCTCCGTCTCACTCAGCCTCACCCACAGGCTCTCATCCCGGCTCCGAATCTCTCCGCAGCCCCTGGGGGAGTCTCACATGGGCACAAAATGCCCTTTGAAGTCAAAGGAAGCTTCCCCTTCAATAGGCCTCATTATCGGGTGCCACAAAAGAATGGGTCCCCCCAGCACTGAATTCCGGGCCGAGTCCCTCTGTGCAGTGGGACCCCCACTCCCCACTTTTTCCAGAAGCTCGAGTGCAGCCAGGCCCCCCGTAGTGTTCCTGCAGTGTTCGATGAATGGGTGAATGGAACCAATGTGAGACGGTAAGGAGAAGAAGTTAGGCACAAAAGCATCCACATTTCCCAGCTGAATCAAAAGCGGGCTGTTTCTGCTCAAATAGAGAGGCATTTAGCAAAAGGAAGGAATTGCAGATGGAAGCGGTCAGTGATCCCAGAAGAGCCACCAACTTCAAACAGAAGGGATCCGGCTCCTTCTCACCCATCCGAGTTCCCTGAAGAAAGCACACCTCTTGTTTTTTGGAAAACACGCTTGATTCTCCCGCAATCTTTTACATGCCACAAATCAGCAAAGCTTGCACCACGAGAAAGCTACAGCGGGCCTGGAAAACCACCAGGTACGGGTGAGGAGCAGAAGTAAGACGCCGAGCTTTGGAGTCCCCGCTGGTGGCTGCCCCTGGGAAGTCTTTTCCGCGCCGCCACAACCGCAGCATGGTGACCCTCTGAACGCCCGCGAAGCAAGTACCCAGACACAGGGTCCAGACATCACAGACATTCCAGAAACGGCGGAGGCCCCGGGAGAGCGAACACACCAGGTGGGCACAAAGGGTGGAGCACGGGCGAGGCCTCAGGACGTTGGTGCCAGCCGAACGTCTTCAAAGGAAAGAAGGCGCAGGGCTGGGGCCTCCCTGCCTCCGGCCCAGGCACAGCAGAGCCGGGACGAGGAGACGCCCGCACCCGGGCCCTGTGGCGAGGAAGAAGGCCATCAGCACACCAACACACTCTGTGCCGGGCGTGGGCCGCCGTGAGGGAGGGGAGGGTGCCATGCCAGCCCCTTCCCGCGGGTGGCATGCCCTGCTTCCTGGAGGGTCCGAGGACCCAGGGAAGCGCCAGGCTGCCTCCTTCCAGCATCTGGATGCCCGGTGACAGCTCCACGCTCCAGAACTTCTTCCGATTGTCGCCACGCGCCCTCCCTCCTCCCCATCTCACTCCACTCACTCGGGGGCCCTCTCCCAGGTGGCTGGTGATGTCGCAACTCCCCACGCATGGTATTTTCCCAGCCGATCACAAGGATGCTCCCCCCGGTCAGGCGTGATCCCGCTGGTTGCTATTTCTCAAAGACCTTCCACATTCGCCACATTTGAGAAGTTCCCTTGAAGAGCCATCCTCACCCACGGGGCCCACTGCATGCCAGGCTGGAACGCCATCCCTGTCGCCTCTGGATGTCCCAGTGCTACTCACTGTTTCCCACCTAACCCAACCTTCTCTAGAACCTTTCTCCAGTTCCCAGCTGCCTCCTATGTCCACTGCAGCCTCCGAGGACGGTTCAATGTTCCCCTTTCTCTGTGGCGTTTGCAACTCCTTTTTACACAGACCAGAGACGCTTACGTGAGAGTGATTGTCTCCACTGTGTCATAAGCTTCTTGGAAAAGGATCGATGGATGATTCTCCTTTGTATGAGTTTTATCAAAATAAATGAATGAAGAGGGGCTTATCATTCCCTCCTCAATGCTCAGAACGTTGTACCGAGGCCTCGGCACTCCGTATCAGGTCCACTGCAATGCCACGAATTTTCAGCTAGGCCTGGTCTCTTCAGTAGTTGACAGATGTCTCATTGATAGCAGATGTGATTCTTTTATACAAAACACCTTCGCTGTGGCAGCCTGTGAGGGCCGGTAAGCACAGCTTCACATTCAAGTTCCCTCTTTTAAAGAGGCATCTTTTAGTAGTCTCCTTTCTCTCTGACTTCTATAAGCACAGGCTTTTTTTTTTTTGGTACCATAGTCTTGCAAAAGCTGTTTTTTTCATCTTAAAAAACAACGCTACCTCGATTTCCTGCATTTGTTTTTGCTTTTTGTCTATTTAACAGTCACTCGTCCTGCAAACGTCAATTATCACTACCTCCAGAAAGCCTTCCGACCTCCACGGTCTCTGTTCTTTTTTACATATTTCATTCACTTTCACAAAGGTGTGTTCTGTCTCTTCAGAGCACTGTTATTCTCAGGACCTGCATGGTGCACATGGTCAGGGCCGTGACAAGCACTTGAAGGCAGGCCTCCCATGCTGCTGTGCACTTCCAGGCAGCCAGGGCCATGTCCGGTGTCTGTGTATCTGCCCCACTCGCAGAATCTTTCAGGGCACCGTGCTGAAGACTGGCGTCGGACAAGAGTTTGCAAAAGTGACGGGTGAATGAGGAAGCTCTCTGTGCCCTAACTGTGGACGGCACTGCTCAAGTGGCACGTTCCAGTGTTGTGGACCTTGGCTCTTCGGATCCATCCGGTGTGAATTCCTGCCCTTCGACTTACCACCTCTTCAGCTTGAAAACCACTCCATCACCGATTCCCAGGTGGCCTGATTGAAGCGCGAGAATGGGGACGCCCGCCTCGCGAGGCTGATGTGTGCACAGCCCAGCCTGACGTTTATCGAGCCTGGTAGGTGTTCGATAGAAGTCAGCTTCCTTCCCTTCCCCAGTGGATTCTGGAGCTTGGTGCTGTGGCTATTTGACTCCATATAATCAATTACCAGGATTGGAAAAGAAGATCTTTAAGTACACAGACTTCATAGTCACAAGATCCGTGTTTGTTTGCTTCCATTCATCTAGCAGAGAAGTAGGTGTGAGCCAGAGCACGCCCGACTTTGTAGGTGATGAAATGAGCTTTGATTTTATTCTAAGTACAGGGGAAGATCTTGAATTTTCTTCTGAGATGCAAGGGTGCTCGTTGCTACCAGGTTTAGTTCTGCAATATGGGAGTGACAGCGAGATGCACAGAGATTTGGTGGCATTAGACTTAGGACAAAAACAAAGAGAATCTGGAATGCGTTATACGAATTGAGCATTGCTAGCTCAAAGCTTTAAGAGAAAAGAATTTAAAAATATAGTTACAATGACACTGTTTGGAGAACTAACTGCAAACAGTTCCAAAAAGCTCCCCAAACAGTTCAGACAAGACTAAGTCAGTGGTATGAACAGTTAGGTATGTCCCAAAGCTGGCCAATGACACCCCGAAGATACCTTTTCCTTCTCTCTCTCTCCTCTTTCTACCTCCAAACCGTGGCTCTCCAGAGCAGGTTTGCAAGTACAGCAGAAACAACCATTTCCAATCTTTACAACATGGAAAGGAATAAGCCAGGCACAAGAGGCCTATGCTGTGGGATTTGAGGGATTTCATGAAAAACTGTTTGCCTAAATTCTCTCCTCTCATGTGCCACACTGACTAAAATATTACCTAAAAGGATCCAATTTTAGGTAAGAATTTTCCTTTCCATTCCGAGAAAAAATGCATACGGAAAAAAATCAAAACACTTTAAGACGGAACTTTTGAATCCACCAGTGTTCTGAAAGAATCACCCACCACAGTATTCAAATGTTCACTTTCCAACACATTTTTGCTGAGAAACTGCTCTGTCCCAATTCCTGTAATCAACAAGATAAAGGCTGTTCTTACGATTTGCATCAACAAGTGAAAAGACAGATATAAAACATAATTTCCGAAATGTGTGTTATCATAAGCAAGGGCAGTACGGTTATCATGGATGCTTCTTACCTCAGCAGGAGAAGGGAGACAGCACCAGGCCCCCTAAGCAGTGAGCAGTGGGAGACAATTGCACCAGCAACTAGTCTCCCAGGGGGATGCAGAGACAAAGGAAGCGGCGTCATGTGCTACATTGTTCCTCCAGAAACCCAGGTTTCTAGGAAGTGGCTTCTCTCCTACCTTTAACTTCTGGTAGGAGTAGCACTTGTTTGCTTGTTCCTGTAACCGAGATCTGACACAGAAGAGATGCATTATCTCATGTTGAAGCTCAATTCTTTGAATGAAAAATTCTCCAGAAACTTACATAAAATGTTTTTTAAAATGGGAGAAAACATTATTATATGAATGTCTTTGTGTAGAAGGACAATTGGGTGTTTTCAGCATAAAGACTAAGAATAGTTTTATTAATAGTTTACTTTAAAAAGTATTATTTTTAAAAACTACTAAACTGAGGTGTGAACATGATTTTTAAAAACTACTAAACTGAGGTGTAAGCATGATTTTTAAAAACTACTAAACTGAGGTATGAACATGATTTTACTTTATATGCTTTTCTAATAAAAAGCTCACCCATATTTCAGAAATTGTTCCAATAGTCTTCTAAAGATAGAGAAATAGCAATGCTATTTTTAACAATCATTTTACAATAGACATAAATTTTTTCAGTAGTGTTTAAAATAAGGGACGTGTTCCAAACAATTATAAGTAACTCATCTAATTACATATTTTTATTACTTCCTATAACTGATAGTCTTGTCTTGTTTAATTTCATATGATAAATTTGCCCTGTCTTTTCACAGAAAGGAAAGTTGAGAACGAAACTTCAAAATCCTTGTTTCTTTATGCTAGTATATAGGCTTAGGTTCTTTAAGTGCTAAAGACCTTTAGATTCAAGTCTTCTTTCTTTGAGCAATTTAGACAAGATTTGATCATATTTCTTGACTCTTTTCAAAGAAAAGATGTTTTTGTTTGTCTGTTTATGTTTTTGTGTGGCATTAAAGTCTAATATTTTGAATTCTCACTAAGCTCCTTCTTATTAGAGAGCGGACATAACCACATTGACAACATTTTTAAAAATGACTGAGTTGAATTAATGCAAAACCAAGTAAAGCAACTATCCAATATCACGTATTTCTCACCCTTAAATACGTCTGAGGTGTGAATAGACATGAATATATGTGCGAAACTAAATATGAGTGAGATATCTATCTGCTACATATTCTTATCCACCCTCAAAACCAGTCGAATGACCTCTTTTTCTGCAGAATCTAACTTACTTCCCTTGGCTCCCATTTAGATAACATTGAGTCTCCCTAAGTTCTTAAACCAGTAGTTTATATTCAAGCACCTTTCTCATTGAAATAAAAAGTAAGACTGATTAACTTATAAGGAAAATTCAAGCTACTAAATATGTAAAGTAGAGCTAAGCACCAATCGAAGCACAGGATAATGATTGTCTACAAGTATTTGAAGGTGTCGAGATCACTCCAAAAAATCATTTAACATTGGAACAGGATGTCAGTTACATGAGAGACTAGCATAATTGGCAAGATCTGGGCCATGAATAGGAATCCATGGAGAAGAACTACTTTTGGAAATTAAATTATAAATGTTCCTCCCTAGTTGAAAGACAAGACATGACACAAAAGTTCTTTCTGAAGGCAGAAAGCCCGAGAGAACTGGACTCGTTCAGTATTCACAAATAATTGCCCACCATTTGGCCATAAGCCACCCCCTTCCCTTGTGATCAAGGATTCTACTCACAATGGTTATTCTCAATCGTTTGCAGATTCTCTCGACAGCCTTACTAAGTAAAAGAAGATCAAGCCAGGTAAAGCAGAACTTTAGCATGTAATTGTCTCACTGGGAATGCACTTGGACACCAATTTTTCATCATCAACGGAGGAGACTTAGACACACCAAAAATATTTGGCCCTGTCCCAACACCATAGTTTAGCAAAAACTCCATCAAGCATGAGACTCGGAACTTCTCCATATCAAATGCCTCAGATACAAAAGAGCAACCACATTTCATATGGCTCCACAATGTCAAAATCCTGTCACCTTTTTTCTTTTCACTGTATTTTTTTTTTTTGTAACAGTTGTACGTTAATTATTCCAAAATTCCTCTGGTGCTAACACATGAGCAATATGAAAGCAAAATCTCATTGTTTTCAGTAATGCATGACTCCGTGGGGCAGTGTGCCTTACCATTCATGGTAGGGAGGACGTGCCCACGAGGCCACTCCCAAGAGTCTAGTCGTTCTGTGAGAGCACAAGCATGTTCATGCGTGGCTCCTTTAGCTGAGGTCATCCTGGTGTTCTCTGCATCCTCTTCTCAGCCGTCACAAATGAGCTGAGGTCGAATTTACTCCCGCCTGCCACATAAGCAAAGATCATTGAAATAAGGGAAACGGTTGCCTTGTCTTAGAGGGCTTCACCCCCAAAGGGGGAAGACACAGCATGGCTCTCTCTACTCTTGAACAAATATGAAAACGAAAATGTGTTGTTTCACTGAGGTTATCAAAAGCCCACATCAAGCTGGGCTCGGCGGCTCAGCCTGTCATCCTGCGCCTTTGGGAGGCTGAGGTGAGTGGATGGCCTGAGCCCGCGGGTTCGAGACCCGCCTGGGCGGCGAGACCTCATCTCTACAAAAATCAAAAAATCGGCCGGGCGTGGTAGCATGTGCCTGTAATTCTGGCTACTTGGAAGGCTGAGGTGGAAGGATCGCCTGAGCCCGGCAGGTCGAGGCTGCGGTGGCCGAGGCGGCCACTGCACTCCAGTCTGGGCGACACGGTGAGACTCCAACTCAAAAAAAAAAAAGCCCACATCATGGACCCCAGCTCTTTGAAGACCAACAGGCCAAACACAAGTGGTGAAGAGGCCCGTGGAGACGTGAAGGCAAAGGAAGAGCAGAGCCAGCTCCCAGGCTCAGAAACCACCTTCCTCAACCCCACGTGACAGCCTAACTCCCATGAGGAAATTCTTGAGAGCTTTGCAATTGTTTCAGTTTTAGTTAATGGCAAATTGAAGAGGGGGTCTTGGAAACATTTTGAACAAGTTATGTTTTTTAAAAGTCCCAGGACTTGAAGCACGTGATTTCTTTTTCCTCGGGAAACTCGTGATTGTATGAAAAGTGTTCGCAGACTTGTTTTGTGTTTGCAGTGTCTCAGCCACGTTGCCCCACCCACCTCTGCTCTGGCAAGGCTGCATTCCATTTTCCTGTCTTGTCCATCTCTTCGCCACCGCCGATCCACCCGCATTCTGCCTGTCAGACTCCAACTGCCATGAATTTTATCCCCGGCCCCTCAGGGAGTGTGGGGACTTCCCTGGGTTTGCCACTTGAGGTGAGAATCTCGTCATCCCCCATAAATCCTCTCATCAGGTTTGGGCAAGCATCACCCCCAAAATGCAGCACTTGTGCCAACTTTTAAAAGCCCATCCTCAAGTTACTCGAAAGAATAAAAAAAGAATAATAACCAAAGCAAGAACGATGTATGTTTTCTTTAATATATAACGACAGAGGGGATGACATGAAATCCCCTGACCTTCCAAATCGGCGCTCTCATTTTCGTCTTTCCGGAAGCAACGATGACACACAGCTCCTACTAGAAAGCCCAGGGGCTCGGTGCTTCCCTCTCCCAGAAGCTGAGGATGCTCGTAGGTGTGGCGCATGCCCCACGTGGACTTCCTTACGTCCTGCATGTTGCTTGACTTCCTCCTGCCCAGCGCCATGCTCCCGATTTCACGATGCTCGGGGTCAGCGCAGAAGTCGGCGTCCCTTTAAACTCCCGGCTGTCCCGTGTCACTTTCCCGTGAGGAGGCTGGGGATGCTCATGACGAGGGACATATGGCTGAAGCTTTCCAAGATGGGCTTGCAGGCCCCGTGCGTACATCCTACCCTGCTCCAAGGACTGGTGTTTTGCAGCTCAGACCTGGAACCCTGGCTACGCTGGCCTCATGGCACGCACAGCCTCCGGCAAGGCCAAAGCCACATGCTGTCAATGCGCAGCGAGAGGCAGGGCACCCCGGGCCAGACAGCCCCTTGCTCGGGGGGTGGCCTCATACGATGGGTGGAAGCCAACTTGCCTGGTCGAGAGGAAGGACTGCCAAGTCACTCAAGCCCATGGTCTCCTGGAGGCCAAAGGCAGCAGCTGCTGTGGAGGGAATGGGTGCCTCTTTGGGAACGGGGCTGGGGCGGAGATGGGAGACACCAGGGGCGGCAGAAAGTCCTGCAGAGCCCGGCCACTGTCAGCCCGGGCCACTGCAGGAGGCCCCTGTGCAGCTCTACTATTAGGAGCTGGACACGCAAGTGCAGGAGCAGTGGGGGGAGGAGGGGTAAGGAACGGGAAACACAGGGAGTGGGGTGTGGATCTTCCCCGCTGGGCAGCACATCCATGTCCTTCAACACCATTTGCACCCCCTAAAGTCACTGAAATTTGAAAGACAACATTAGAGAGCAGAGCAGGAGGTAGGAAATGGAAAGGGAAAAAGAGATGGAGAAAGGAGAGGAGACTTCCGGGATTTCACGCTGCTTCTAGCATGAGAAGAAGGGCATGGCCACCCAGGGAGGCTCCCGGGCATCCTGCCCTTCCAAGGAAGTTTTGCCTGTCTGTGTCTAGCCAGGGCAGCCGTCCAGGCTGGCTGGATTCACGGCAGGAATTCCAGGTATCGGCGGCCCATCCAGGACGATGCTAGGTGTGAGATGACGACTCACTTATTTTAGGAATAAGAGGGCATGGTTTCACTTGTGGTTTTTGCAGAACCCTAACCAAGTGTATTAAGGAAAATGAATGAATATTTTATAATCATATACACTCGTACACACACACACACAGACACACACACACACGGGTCTTATATGCAAGAACCTTTCCCCTTGAAACAAAGAGCTAGCCACATTAAAAATATCAACATGCCTTCTGCTATGTGGCTTTGCATTCGTGCAATTCCTATATGGATGGAATCTTTGAAGTTAATATTTGTTCTCTCCTTATCGAAAGCAGACTGCTTTTACAATAGCTATGTCAGCCTCCCTTCATTAACATCCAATTCAGTAAAAGAAGGGCTGACTTTGATTTATAGGAAACACCGTTAAAGGTATTTCAGGAGATTCAAAATTAAAATGATTTCTTAATTTTAAAAATTATGCTTCATGGTGAATACAGAGGATTAGAATCAAAAGATAAGGCCGACTTTGATCTTCAAAGCCAAGCTGCGTGCTCGCTGCACGAGGTCTGCAGGGAGGGAGCAACACCATCCCAAGGCTGGCATGGCATGTGGCTGGCTCTCAGAGGCCACAACGTGGGACACGGACTGGGCACTGGGTCAGGTGGGTGATTGGAAATACAAGGCATGGCTTCCAGGTGGAACTTGCAGCTAGTGGAGAAATGGCTATTGGAAAAATGTGGTGAATCTAAAGATTAAAAGGGAAAAAACCCTGTTTTTTCTAGATGTGTTTATACCATTCATATGATCCACCCTACACACACACACACACACACACACACACACACACACACACACACACACAATACAAGCACAATACTTCTAACCCATTTTGCTCTTTAGATAACGATTTCCTCCTAGCATTTCCCAATAGCTCTGTTCACCTTATCTAATTCTTCCTCAACAGAGCCAGGACTTGGTTAATCACAATAATTGGAAACTCAGTGCAAGCAATTTGAGAAAAATAAGAAAACCTTTTGGCTCACACAGTTGGTAAAATCAGGGTGAAGCTGGTATAGGAACACACCCAACCCCACCGCCTCGATAAATACCAGAAGTGCGTGTGCGGATGTCTCTCTGTCTCTCTGTCTCCTGCACCACCCCCACTTTGATTTTTCAACACAAAGCTCCATTCTCTCTTGCTGCCAATGAGATTTTCCCACATGGGGTAGAGAGTGGCCTCCAGAGACCGATCAATTGCTTATTGCTACAGTCATTCCCCTCTGCCCCTAACAAATCCCTGCTTAGTGCCCTGAGTGCAATGTCTGGGCCATGGTGCGTGCCTACTTCAGGGCCCATCTCTGTGGCCCTGAGCAAGGTCCTCTGAGCCACTCGGTGTCAGGAGCCGGCCTTGTCGCCAGAGCACAGCCTGACCCTCAAAAGGGGAGACGGGAAGGAGCCATCATCTCACACCCCCATGGCCACCGCTGTCTTCTTCCCGTGTCCACAGCCGCCACGTGACAACATAGACACACGCCGTGATGGAACAGTATGGAACCGTAGCTGGGAACCACCACGACCATCACCAACACATCCGTGCTAGTAGCTACTTCTTATTTCAGGGCAGTCATGCAAGATATTTTTTTTCTATTGTCTTGTATGATTTTCCTCAAAATGTCACGAAGTAGACTATTTCTATTTTGTATAATGCAACCGTGAAGTTGTATGTGAACAGCCTAAACCATTTAGCTAAAAAGTTACAAAGTGCATTCAGTGGTGGATTGTGTGTAGAGCAATCAAAGGCCTCAAACATAACACCAGACATGGTGACTGTGCAGCATAGAGGTTAGGCCTCTGAAGGACTCCCTCAGCACTCTTGACATGGGTGCAGTGTAGACCAACACCAGTGGTCAGCCGTCAACACTGCTCGGAAGCCTCGCAGGTGCGTCCTGTGCTCAGGAGACTGAGGTTCGCCTGGATATGTCTGAATCTGAAATCACCGTGATGGAGACACGATCTTGCCCTTTTCCTACATCTAGGAAGTCTGGGAGGCGGCGCCGTGGTGATCAGAGCAGTGGCTGTCGGTCATCACAGATGCAGCCCTCGTGTTTTTCTTCACGTTCCTACACGACTCTTCAGAAGGCCTGGCAGACGCAGAGCGCAGCGGGGTGTGGCTCCTGCCCTCTGAAACATGGCCCGGGGTTGCACGTGGCACATGAGCCGGCACGCCTGGCTGCAAGGTGAGCTTGGGACAGAGCCTGTGTTTCATGAGGTCAGGAGCAGCGGAACTCTGGGACTCCCCGCGGAAGGAGGGACGCAGGCAGGAGCTCGGAGCCTTCTCCGTTGCATGTCCCGCTGTCATTCTGAACACCCCTACGCCTGTCTGGCCCTGTTCCTTTACTCCTTGGGGGCCAAAATTCTCACCTATTATATCAAACACAAGGCTTCTCTTTGTGACTTACTAGTAGTCGACAGGCCTTTTATTTCTGAGTTTAGGCAAATCGTGTCCTCTCCCACGTCTTTGTGAAAATCCACTCTGCTCTTCACGCGGCCTCTCAGACCTCACCGCAATGAGATGTCCAATGGTGAAAGTAACCTACGTTGCAGTAGACGGTGTCAAAGCTGCAAGTGTGTTCCTTGTTCTGGGTGCTCTTCCAGAAACTTCCCCCTTCCCAGAGGTGGTACCTGTCTCCCTTGAAGCTGGGATGATTTTGTGGCTATTTAGATGAATAGAAGCGACGTTATGCGTTCTCTGAAGCCAGGCCACTGGGGCTGATGAGCTTCCGCCTGAGCCCTTCTGGCCGGATCATGGGGAGGAAGCCAAGCCATGGCTTGGAGACTTGGAGGCCAAAGGCTCAGCTGCGTGAACCCCTCAACAAAGCGTAAGCACCAACCGCCAGGTCAGTAAGCTGTGAGCCTCCAATGCTGATCAAGCCCAGCCCCAGGTTGTCCAGGCCAGTGTCAGCAGAGTAGAGCACAGCCATCCCCACAGAGCCCACCAGAGACCCTCAGCGAGCCAAGCACACGTGGGCCTTGTTGACTCCCGCCACTGTGGGGTGGCAATGAGCAACGCTACACAACGGCAGCATAGACGGGGCCAAACAAGAGACAGAGCAGGGCTCACCTGTAAAGAGGCCCCGGGAGAGGCCACCTGAGGCTGCAGCCCCTCAGCATCGCCCAAGGCCACCTCCCTGCTGGGTGCCCCAGTTCTGCCCGTGCAGCTGTTGTTCTCCACAAGTCCTATCTGGAATGTTCCCTCAAGGTTCACTGTCAGTTTTTAACTGGTAGAGACGAACCACAGCTCAGCAACTCTCACCCTGCCTGTGTCAGAACCACCTGCTGGCCCTTGGGAACCAGAGAGTCTGCTCCACCACAGGCCTACTGAGTACAGATTTCCAGGCACGTGTGTGTGCATGTGTATGTGTTTGCATGCAAACATGTATATGTGTTTGTATGCACACATACGTTGTGGGGGAGTGTGCATATGTGTGCCTGCATGTATGTGTGTGCCCACATTCTTGTGTGCATGTGTCTACATGTAATAATGTGCAGACACTGCTGGGACTGCTCCGGGAAACTGAGTCACAGGAGGGAGAGGTTTCCCACGTCCAGCCCGCATCTGCCCTCCAATGACCTTGGCCCAACACTTTTACTTACTTAAAACAAGATGGTTCTCTGTCTGTTCATTGTTGATGTATAAGAAGGCGTCTGTCTTTTGCACATTTATTTTATACCCTGAGACTTTACCAAAGTCCTTTATCAGTGCAAGGAGGTTTTTGACAGATTCTCTTGGGTTTTCAAGGTACAGGGATCATGTCATCCACAAAGAGGGATAACTTGACGTCCTCTTTTCCTGTTTGAATACTCCTGATTTCTTTCTCTTGTATGATTGCTCTAGCCAGGACTTCCAACACAGTGTCATAGAGGGGGGTGAGAGTGGGCAGCCTTGTCTTGTTTCAGCTTTCAGGGGAAATGCTTCCAGTTTCTGTCCGTTTAGCAATATGTTGCCTGTGGATTTATCATAGACAGCGCTTACTATTTTGGGGTATGTTCCATCTATGTCTAGGTGTTTAGGGGCTTTTATCAAGAAGGGATGCTGGGTTTTATTGAAATATTTTTCCACATCTAATGATATAATCATGTGGTTCTTGTTTTTACATTCTATGAAAAAGACACCTGCACATGTATATTTATTGCAGTATTATTCACAATAACAAAACATGGAACCCCCCAAATCCGTCCAAAGTGGACTGGATTAAGAAAATACTGTATATATACATGATGGAATATTATGTGGCTGTAAAGAAAAACAAAATTATGGACTTCTCAGCAACTTGGATGGACTTAGAGTCTATCAGATCTATCACAGAGACAAAGATCTGAGAGCCACGTGTTCTCACTCATAAGTAGACCCTGAATATTTACCATAATACCATACGAATGGGATTGGCAGTGGGGGAACACTGTGGGGAGCTGGGCACAGAACATCAAACCAGGTAAAGTGGGGACCAAAAGGAGGTCCAAATTTTGTCTGCGTGATGACCACTTATGTACCGAACCCTGAATTTTAACCCACGTCTTCAAAATAAAAAATAATAATTAAATTTTAAAAAGATGGAACAGTCACAGGTGTTGTGTGATGGTAAATGAAGACACGTTTTCCATCACGCAAGCCTCTCTGTGTCACACTTTGCCAAGAGTCTTCTGTGCGTCTCTCCTTAACTGACTCAATTCAGTTCCACACCCTCGCCAGGAACTGGGCTTGGCAAAGGGATTCAGAACAAAGAAGACCTGGTGACTCCAAGCGAAGGATTTCAGAAAGTAGACACTTCCCACCCCATGTGCTGATGCGGCGTTAGCGGGTAAAGGCTGCCTGGAACCATGGAGCCAAGACAAACGCAGCCGGGGACCACTCGGCGACAGTACCTGAGAGGCCTCTTGAGGGGTCAGTGGTAAACGTCATCCAGGCACTTGGGCACGTTATTCAGGATGAGACTCTGCCGAGCAGAGCTCAGCAAGCTACACCCCATGGGCCCAGTCTGGCCACCGCCTCTGTGGTAAGGGGGGCTCTCTTTGAACACAGTCATGCCCCTCCTGGCAGCAGAGTGCAGTTGTCGTGGCAAAGACAGAATGGCCCATGGAGCTGAAAATATGTCCTGGCTGTGTCTTCTCGGAAAAAGTGCCCTGACCTCTGGTTTACAGAGGAGAATGGTGTGTGAAGCTTTACTGCGCATTCAAGGAGTTGCAAATGCTCCATCTAGCAAAGTACGAGATGTCCAGCAGAAGAAGGAAGAGTTGACTCTGCAGTCCCAGGCTGGAGACATTATGGGCCATCTGCGTTGCTTGTGGTTTATTCTTGAGTCACAGAGAATACATGATGGGTTTTAAGGAGCAGTGGCAGGATCAGCCTTCAGCAAGCTTTCTCTGGTGTGTGGTGGGACTGAGATACAAGTAGGACGTGCGGACCCGGTTAAGAAGCGGTGGGCACACAGACCCCAAGTAGGACAGAGAGAAAGAGGTGACTGAGGAAGGAGCTGTAGACGTTCTAGCAGATGCAATCAGCTGAGTCTCAAGCATCCTCATTTTAAAACATGTCTGCAAGGGTTTAACACCCCTCCTTTCAAAAGGTGAAGCTAATTATCCTTCTCTTGACTAAGGCCAGACCTGGGGCCCTCTCTAGTGAATGGGATGAGACAGAGGTGATGCTTTGTGACTTCCAAGGCTAGATCAAAAGTAGCACTGCTTCTCCTGGACTCTCTCTCATATCACTCTCTATGCTCTACAGCAGGGGTCCCTAACCCATGGGCCATGGACCAGTACCCATCCTAGACCTGTTAGAAACCGGGCCGCACAGCAGGAGATGAGCAGAGGGCGAGCGAGTAAAGCTTCCTCTGTATTTATGGCCCCTCTCCATCACTGGCATGACCGCCTGAGCTCCACCTCCTGTCAGACCAGCGGCGGCATTAGGTTCTCATAGGACCGGAACCCTATTGTGAACGGTGCCTGCGAGGGATCTAGGTTGCATGTTCCTTGTGAGAATCTCATGCCTGAAGATCTGAGGTGGCATGGAGGCGGTGATGCGAGCACTGGGGAGCGGCCGCAAATACAGGTTCACATGAGCAGTGAGGTTTGCCTGCACGGAGACCATCATAAACCAACTGCTTGCAGACTCACATCAAAATCCCATCAGTGAGTGGCAAGTGAATTGATGCACTTCGACTGTACAGCTAAGTCTGGCGGCAGGCTTTTAGTCAGAATCCTATACTTATTTTAGTCTATGCATGGCCCACCCATCATTTTATTTACTACTTTCATCCACACCTCTTTTTTATGGCTATATAATTATTTCATTATATATTACAATGTAGTAATAATATAAATAAAGTGCACAATAAATGCTATGCTTTTGAATAGTCCTGAAACGATCCCACCCTCTCACCTCAATCTATGGAAAAATTGTCTCTCACAAAACTGGTCCCCGATGCCAAAAAGGTTGGGGACCACTGTCCCACAGGAAACCAGGAAGCCCATCATAAGAATAAGGCAGCCTAGGACAGCTCCATGTGAAGAGAAACTGAGCCTTCTCCCAGGCCACTGAGGACCTGGGTCCCACAGTGCCGAGAAGCCTTTGGCTGGCTGACCTGGATGACACCTTGACCATGACCCCATGAGAGACTCTGAGCCAGAATCCCTCTGGCATGTGGCTTCCAAACTCCTGACTCAAAGAAACTGTGGAGGTAATGCATGTTTATTATTGTTTCAGTCTCTGATTGTGGGGATATTTGTTATGTAGCAATACATAATTAATACAGCACCATTCACTTTAAAAGGACTGCAGGAGGAGAAGAAAATCCAGGGGAAGCAGTGCTCTGCGCCTTGTTGCCCATGCGGATCTTGAAGGTCCTTGGGGAGAGCCAGATGCACATGTCAGGTGGAAGTCAGATACTCCCCTAGTCAGATCCGCAGGAGAGTCCAGAGCTCCAGCCAGCATCCCTGGAGCTCCGTGCTCTAGGGTCCACTGTCCAAGTCCTCCAACTCCGCCTGGATCGCCATGAGGCTGCTCCTTATTCCCAGGTGTGCCATGTCTTTTGAGTCATCAAATAACTGTCATAAAATGACACATTTCTAAAGGAAGAGAACTGGTGGGGATAAGACTTCTGGTAGAGAAACGAGACTCTCAACCAACGGCCAACAGACCTGACACCAGAGAAGGTTCCCACTGGAAGCCATACGCAGCACTATGAGTGAGTCGCAGGAACGCAGACCCCACTGGTAATGTTTTCCTTAGATACTTTAGACCTTTTCAGATGCCATGTTCTCAAGCTTGAATTTCCTTGGATATGTGTGGTAGATAAGGTCTGTGAGGTTGGTGAAGTGTCCAAATATATGCATTCCAAAGATAGAAAGTGACTCCATGCTGCTGCAATCTTAAGCTTTGCTTTCAGACTCCAGTGTAAATATGTCCCTAACACCATAGTTTGAATGTCAGCAGAATTGCTCTCTGCCACGGTCGAGTACACTGGCATAAAAGTTATATAGTTAAATATTGATATGTCAACAAGGAACATCTACAAAAAATATACCCACTCTAGTTCAGAGGAGACTGAATTTGGAAATCAGAAGCAGGAAAGGCATGCATCTCAAAACCCGTCAAAGGAGCAAGGAAATACAAATGCCAATACAATTTTGAAAAGTAAGAGCTATCATTTTGTCTTTAAGAATCAGACATTTGTGGTTCTCCATTTCTGTCTGAATACCCAACAAACTTCGCCACTCATCATGCACCAGGGCACGTGCTGACAACCCCAGCTACATCCCCTGAGTGCTTAGGGTCTCAACAAATTGTGGCCTTTCCCTTCTAACTACTGAGGGCATTACGTTTTTCATGTTCACAAAATCAGGTACGCACACACGCTCACACACAATTTCAAAAGGAGCTCTGACTCACTCCAGACTGTGTCGGACGGACACGGTGCGTTCTGCCAGTCCCCCACCCCAAGGACGGTCCTGCACGTGTAGACTCATGGCCACACACAGCTTCCGGCAACTTGCCACACTCTCCCTACCACAGTAGGAGCTCTCCTTTTCTTCAGTCTGAGTTTCTCTTCTAAAATTTAACCCAAGAAAACCCTCCACAGATGCCGAGAGACGCTTTCGTCCTGAGTAAAAGGTTAGCCTGCTCTGTGGCTTTGGGACTGGGGGTGAGGGGCAGGGTTTCACTTGCTGAGTAGATCCTGAGATCAGTGTGTCCTTCTGATACCGAATTCAGAATGGAAGTTGGCTTCTCACCATAGCGGGCGATAGATGCGGTCTGCAAGGGGAATGTGATCCTGACTTCCATTCACTGTGGTCAAAAAGAGCAGAGATTCTATTACCCCAAGTCAGATGGTTCTGCAACACAGAGCCTACCGCTTGATCCCAAGACGACCTTTGTACTAGAACAGGGTCATTCCACCTGTTCTCGGTTTCCCAGTTAAAACACCACCAAGATGTTCCTGTGAAGTTTTGAAAGGCTGCACCCAAGTAGCTACATGGGTGGTGAGCTTGCAGGATTGTCCAAGGGGGTGGAATTGACAGCTCCCCAGTCTTAAAGTCCAAATCCACAGGTTTGCCAATTGTGAGGCAGTCAGCCCCAGAGCCCTTGAACACCTCAAGTAGAAAGTTCCCTCAGAAGATCTACAGGTGAAGGATTTTTGAGCATTTGTGTTCTGATAGAATTGTTTTTATGATTGTATACCCAATTTTCTCTAAAAGACTCTCCTGAGGTACTTTCGGAAGACTAGAGGAAAATGAACAAAGGGTTCTTGTGGCTTATTAGAAAAGAAATATATTATTTAAAGGCTCTCAAAGGAAAGAGGAGGTTTCACACGGAAGGATAATAAAGATTGCAAAACCTCTACGGCATTTACTATTTCTCCAAAGATCCCAGGAAAAGAAAAATTTAAGCCTACACAATCAAGATTTTCTGGGGCATTATAAATAACAGGGCTTATTAGAATTCAACTTCCGTCTTTGCTTTCCATATCTGCATTATAAATATGCACCTTACCCAGAGATCTATTTTCAGAAGGCAGGAGCTATACTTGTACAGCTGGCTATTTTAGAAAATACTTCTGGGGCAGTACTATGACTTGTTCTCAATCCATGAGAAAGAAAAGAGCATACATGTGACAAATGTTTGCTCTCCATCTTGAAATAAGCCATTAGGCGCTACGTGTTGAAACTTCTGACAGGGAAAAAAGGCAGCAGGGACCTTGCAGAAATGCAGATAGAAATCCAAGCAGGGACCATTGCATCATGCTATTGGTTCCAAGGCTACAGGAGAATCGCATGAGCAATCGTGTTTGTTGTCATAGATCAATGCATCATGCTTTTATTATTTGTTTGCTGAGCCTGGATTTTGGTCTTGCACAGCACTTTCCATGTGAAACGATTTTGAGACAGAAAACAAAGCCACACCCTCCTTAGGTCATCACTGCTTTCTAACTAGATCTCTGGGACGTTATTTATATAAGTAGATTTTTACTTATTAGTCTCATTAGCAATGAGGTCATCATCTTTATTATCCAAAGTTAAACCTGATGTGCTTTGGCTTTTTGTCAATTTTAGATGGGATGAAAAATCTTGGCATACAGCTGCAATGTCATACATGGCATGAGATGCTTTATGTTTCTTTATGTTGCATGCTATTATTCCTGCACACACAGTAGACTCTTCTGAAGAGGAGCATTTGGGAAGTAGCAGAGTGGGTAGCGTGAGGCATTATCCAAGAGGGTTGCCCAGTCTGGGTTGGTGGATTAGTGGCCCCTGTATTATTTTAATTTTGCTTCAGGAAGTTTAGGTGGGACAGGAATTCATCCACGTTTCTGACAAAGCCACAGTGAGTGGGGGCGGGGTGGGTCTATCCTGGATTGACTGCTCAGTAGAAAGTGGGCAGTAGGCTGCTGGGGCAATGAGGGTGAGAGTGTCATAGCAGCAGCCCCAGTCCCTCATGGCCAACTAAAAACGAGAGGCGGAGCTGGGGAGAAAAGGAGTGTTTCATACCCATAGCCAGGTTACAGGGAGAGGGGTCGGCATCCTTATCAAAAAGCCACCCAGCAATGCAAAGCCATTCCGGTACTTGCCCCCAAAGTCCGTAGCCCTTCACCTAGCCCACGTTGGAACCCAACACACAGTTTTAACCTGACCCCAGACTTACGTTAGCAATTTTGACACATGACCCCTGGCGTGACACAGTCTCCTGGTCCTGCTGATGTTTTAGATCACATTTATACACACACACACACACAGTTGTTTAGAGGAAAAGGCAGACAATGGCGACATTTGGAAGGAAGGGAAGGTCATCACATTTAAAATGACAGCTTTGCATTGTTCTAAAACATCACTGTAACAACTCCCCGTTCCCAGATCTCGGGCCCAGCAGTCTGATGTCCTTGGACTCACAGATGGAGGGGAGGTGGGCAGTGCCTACTCCACACTTTCAGACATACTCATACCAGCCTTGGACCACTCTCCTCATCGTGAGGTGGTCTGACTTGCCCGCTGTTTCCTCTTCAGCACCAGCAAGGGCTGTTAGATGAGACTGGCCAATCGGGCAAAGCTGTGCTGGGCAGAGGATGGGGGTGATGGGTTTAGTTGGGGGGAAGAAAGAATGTGTGCTTTTCAATTCAAATGGCTTTTTCATTTGGTCCAACTCGGCTACTGAGGAACACATGTTCTTAATTCTTTTTTAAAGAGAACCAAAATGGCCCCTTTTCAGCCCACAATAGCAAGAGCCAGAAGACTGGTGGGAGAGCAGTGGCAGCCTGTGCCCTGCGGGGGGCTCCCGCTCCTGTCTGTCACTCCACAGTGTCTGTCGAGACCCACCATTGGCCACGTCCCGAACGGGGCACCTCATGTCTTCAAGTTCAGGCCATAAGGAGGAATAGAAAGCGAGCCGTCACCAAACGCACACCTACGCAATGTTATCTGATTTCACCGCAACCATGAAAAGTCAACATCAGTGCCCCCATTGTCCACAGGTTCCACTAAATCAGACAACCTGCCCCCTCCTCCTTAAAAAACACACCTTGGGCCTATGACTCGAACAAGTTCTTATCCAAAAATCCCCACAGCTTTGCCAATGAGAATAAGGGAAGTTCACAAACACTGCGCAAAATAGCAACCTCTGTGCCCTAAAGGTTATCCTGAGTTATGTAACAGTTCCTAGATTGTTTTTCAGACATGCGTCAGTGTGGCATCTAACCAGCCAAAAACAAAAGTTGTATGCAATATTGAGTAGGTGTCCTCATGGAAGACATGAAGTTCATGGTAAGAATAACTGATGTGCAAATCTGTGGGTTTCCGTGCATCCTATAAAAGATGTAGCCTGTAACTTAATGCAGAGGTATTGAAGTTATCTTGGCCAGAAAGCCTAATCTTCCCCCAAACTTTCTCCTAGGTTGATGTTAACCGTGAACCTGAGCGTAGGGGAATTAGGAGGCTCATGCCGATAGTTTTGAGTCCTAAGGGGGGGAGGAATGTCTACCTCGTGATCCTGAAATATCTCTGCTGAATGGGTGCGATGTTGGCCCCTGTTCTGGATGTAGCTTGTCCCATTGGGTATCTTGTCCCATCCCAATTCCAGTGGGCAGCTGGCTGAGGGTGAGCCGTGCCTTTACCTGGTCCTCTGGGGAACTGCTGTGCCTAGGATATGGTGCCTTCCCTTGTCTCGTATGCACCGTGGGAGGCAGGGGGATTGCCTCTACCCTCTCCTGCCTATTTGGTGACGCATTCCTACTCTGTGACAAACTCACCATGACGGCCCATGGGGATGTCCTGTAAAGCTTCTCTCCCTCATTTCCATCTAGGAAACAAGATCTTAACTTCCCAGTGTCCAAATGAGGGCACGATGTCACTCTCTCCTCCCCTTCAGACTTCCCTGGGGGTGAAGGTCGTCGTTGGGGACAGGAGGTAGGATGTCTGCCTCTAACCTAGGCAATAGTCCCCTTTCTTCTCTCCGGCCCCTAACAGAAGGTGTTTGATATCATGTGGGAAGGGAGTGAAGCATGCTGGTCATAGCTGACTCAGGTCATTTGCCCTTAAAGCTAGAGACTTGCTTCCTTTGTTCTGGTCTATTCTGACAATTCCATCCCCCGGCCCCAAGGCCACGTGGCTCTTAGAGCCAGGGAGGGAACCGTGAAGGGGTAAATGGAAGTGTACCAGAAACAGCAAGTACCTGGAACCAAATTACACTCCCACCACCACTTGCCTGCTGATGCTCCATCAGCAAAGCAGAAAGAGATGAATCTGAGCACATTTCGTTTTAAATGGGGATTGCTATATTCCAGGCACCTGGATGGAAGGAGGAGTATTTGGGTAACCATGCAGGTGTTTCTAGATATTTAGCTTTGTGTAGACAATAAAAATGGTTGCACCGGTTTGCATTCTGGGGACTGTGTATCAATCCCATAGAGCGCATCGCTTTAAATTTTGAAACCAGTGTAGACATAAGTAGCATCCTTGAAAAAAACAAAGGATCAGGGGACATAACACCATTTGCAAGAAATTTTGAAATAAACAATATTGACTTATTTTTCTCTTCCACTGCTCCTTCGGCCTGAAAGCCAGCTCTGATATTTACTCTAAAGTAGTAGTCTTAAAAAGACAAAAATATGATGCCAGCTTCCCTGTAAATCAAAATGATTTCTACATGCTTAAGTTCTAGCGGTTATTTATTTCAGAAGTAAAAATCAGAAAAGTAATTTCTAAAAATACATAAATATTCTAACCACTTATTTCATTTTTATTAAACTGAATTCTTCTGACAGTCTGATGCTGCAGGAGCCTCGAATAGGTCATATTTCAGAAAGAGTCAATAATGTCTTGGGTGATTTAATCGTCTGCATCCTAAAATTTTTGCAGAAATTCTTGAGTGGTAAGTATCTTGACAAGCGCTCATATTTTTTGTTTTATGAAAACTGAAATCTCTCTTAAGGAACATAGAGCATTTTTTAAGCGCAAGAAGAGGTTTATGCCACAATCAATCACTCAGCTGTACTTTAAAATGGCTATTTATAAATTGCTTAATCTGGTTGCCTTATTTAATGGTTATTTTCATTATTTATTCGATTAATGCTGTAAACACTGTATTGATTCAAAGAGCCATGCTTTTCATAAAATATATCTGACCATAAAATTGGGCAGTAAAAGTTGAAATATAAAATCTCCTAGATTGGTTTCACCATCCCCTTAAAAATGTGTATAAACCTGTTCTTCAGAGTTATAGGCACAAGGACAATCACAATATCAGATGCATATATCCTCAAGCCCAATCATCATTAGGGTCAATTATCCCACTGAAATACATAGTTCTGTACTTTTAAGAAAATATTTCAATATAGAATATTCTCTCTGCCTGTTTAACAAAAAGCTATGTCTTGTATACAAAGAATATACGTATGGAAATGCATCTTTTGAAGTTGCTTTGCTCAATTCTCTTAATTTAAATTTGTGAATGCTGAGACTCAGAAAGACGGGCCATCCTGTCCAAAGCTTCACAAGGTGTAATTTGCTAACTCAACTTTTTGCCACTCTGCCCACGTGATGCTGTCCCTGGGCACACACAATCCAGTGTGGCTTTTAAGACTGCTTGCCTCGTGGCGGGTTATTATCCTCCTGCTCTTCCCTTGAATGAATTTTGGGCCCTGACACAATTTGTGCTGTGTATCCACGTCACCGTAGCAGTGTCCTAGCAAACACATGTGTTTGTGCCTGCCTGGCCTCTGAGGGATCTCGGGTCCTTTCCCAGTCTGGGTCATCACCAGGATGCCGCTCTCATGGCTCTCTCCCTGCTCCCACTGCGCTTTCCTTCCGGACCCCCTGCCTTCTCCTCGGCACAGCCCTGGGGACCTCACAGGCCTCCCTCTGCCATCACCACCACGATCCGCTCTGGAGTGACTGCCATGCCCTGCTCTAAACACTCCCATTGCTTGGAGGAAATGCGCTTCCTTAGTCCGGCACTTGAAGTTCCCTGTGACAGGAGCTGGCCGTATTTCAGCCGGTCCCTCCTCCTCTCCCCAGGAGGTACCTTGGGAGTCCTGGGCGGCCATCTCCTTGCCATTCTTCTGGCTTGCCAATGTCCTTTCCCTATTGATCTTGACATTTTCTCTTTCGTCTGAAATTATTGCATAGATTCATTGATGATTCAGAAAAAAATCTCACCTCCTTACAAGCCAGTCCCAAGTGCCACCATTAAGAATGCATCCTCTCTCTGTCACAAGATTATCCAAGCGTGAATCACAGCACATATGATAGTCTTTTACTAAATTCACCGCATCTAGTTGCCTTTCTCCCTAAAACAACAGCATGGTGGCAAGGGGAAGAGCCCATATTGTGTTTGTTAATCCACCGTCTTTCACAACAAATGTTATGTGGATTGAATTGATTTGATTGAAAATTCAGGTGGTTGTTAAATAAATTGCATGATATACTCTCTTGTCTTCTTAAAATACTATACCTCATGATTTATTTTTTCTTGGGGATTCAAGGCAACATTTTTTTACATGGTTATGTTGGATGTGGATGCCTTCAAGAGCCACTGAGGCACATCAAGTGCTTTGCCCCCGGAGTAAATAACTGCGAACTGCAGAGATTTGACTGGGAAGCTCGGAGTCCTGGGGACACCTACTGCCATGGCTTTATTTTCGCCACTGGCCTGGGGTGGGCCTGAAGGGGTCACTCTCCCTCTCCCACAGAGTGAGCGTAAAAGTCTTTGCCACAGCAGTTTCCTTCTAAGACCACCCGCCCTTTCTGGCTGCTGGAGGATTCTGAAATGCTTTAGCATCGGCGCCAAAGAATTAGACCTTTTCTGTATGAGAATTAAGAAACAGCTTCTTTAACTTTGGGCAAGAAAAAGGTAGAATTTGGTTTCTGACAGCCCCATTCGCACCGGGAAGGATGCCCTCATGCTCAGATGGCAGGAAGACTGCACAGACAGCTCCCTCAGGAGGGAGGGACAGTCGCCCAAGGGAAGACTCATGCCCTCGCCCTCCTTCTCATGGGGGGAGGGGAGAGGGCAACCCCGTCCAGAGCTCAGCTGCTATTGCCTCCGCCCAGTAGTCGTGTTGTTGGCTGGAAGGCCGGGGCCCTGGGTCACTGGAGCCCTCGGGAGATATAAAACACTGCCAGGGCAAAAGCCCAACGCCTACGATGCAACAGGGCCCGGCTTCCCTGCAGGAGCCCCCAGGGACATCCACTCCTCCCAGGCCCTCCTCTGCCCTCCAGGGCGTCATCTCTCCAGGTTTTGGAAACAGCCACGGCTCCTCTCTTGGCGTTTCCTTCCTGAGCTTCTCCAGGCTGGTTCAGCTTCTCCAAGTGGACGCCTCCTCCTCCCTGGATGGTTAGTGGATGTATTGATTTCATCTGACCGATCAGAGGAGCACAAAAACCACATTCTTGCTTGAAGCTGTTCCCCAAATTTGTATTTAAGATTTCTTCTCTGAACAAAAATCATCCCGGATGGCGCTGGCAGCATGTGGCATGCGTTCACAGAGGAAGGAAGAACCTTGTTACCCAGCCTCCGTCCCCCAGCCTATATCATGCATGGCTGCCACAAGAAAACACTTTGCCAGAGCAGACTTCCTGTGGTCACAGATAAGGGCAGGTTCCGCCTTGCTACTGCTTCGCCCAAGGCTCTTGGGTAAATGGCGACCAGCCCGAAATCCAGAAATCGATTTTTACTGCTGCTGTCGCCTGCTCGGCGTGGCCCTCCATCAGTCATGGGGAGCTGAGCCTCAGTTTCCTTCCCTGTCCAAGGGAGATGACCATCTCTGGCCTTTCATTTCATGGGTTGATGTAAAGATCAAGCAAGACTGTCAAAGGAAAGTACAGGCATTTAGAAATAGTGAAAACAGTGTGGTATGTGACAGTCCTTCCTATGCAGTAAAGAAACATGAGGGCCGCCGTACTTGTGGACTCGACTCACATGGGAGAGTCCTGAAGAAGCTGGTCGGCGTGCAGGACAGGAGGGCAATGTGCCCACAGTCTTGTCCTTGCGCCCCTAGGGAGGCCTTCTCCTCACAAGGGCTCCGCCGGCCTCTGGCCTGCAGCCTTGCCTGAGCTGATTTCAGCTGCACTCAACTGCAGTAACTGCAGAAGCGTCCAGGAGGTCATCTGGATGCCTGCTACCTCAGTTCCCCCGGACCAAAGGCCCTCCCCTTAATTCAAGACTCAAATCCTAGGAGTGGGGCATGCAGACAGTGGAAGAGAGGAAGGCCCCTCTGATATCTCCCCAGTGGGACCCCCAGTTGTTCTCTGGGAAACCCACAGCATGAGGACGCCTGTGAGGGCCTGCAGCCTGCCTTGTGCTTGATAGCTATGGAAGCCTTCTGTGTGTGGGAGGCCTGGTGTCTCCCTGGCCGAATTTGGTCTGCAGGGACCTGGTTGGCTCCTGCCCCTCGCTGATGCCCGGCAGCACCAGCAGACTTCTACCAAGACACATGGGGTGGGGAGGGTCTTGCTTCTTTCTAGCCCGTTTCCGGTACCCAGTTGTACAGGCAGGTCCCAGGATCATGCCTCTGACTTCTCACTGGCCGGGGGGGAGGCTGTCGCAGAATGCTCACTCGAGCTCATGGCTTCCCGTTCAGAGCACTCCATGGGTTTGCCATGTTGCTTCAGGTACATTTTCATGCAGCGAATAAAACCGAGGGGCTGAGTAGGCAGAGTGCTCCCGGGACTGGGGTTTTGTGGTTTCTCCTTTAAATAAAAAGTAAACCAGAAAACAAAAGGAAGCAAAGCAACCTATCAGGTCGGTTGCATTTTTCACTTCTCAAATGAGAGAAATGTGAAGTACATCAAACCTTGACACGTAGAGAATGTGCTTAAAAGCCACACGTGGTGAAGGTGAAAGCCCAAGGGTGAAGGGTGAAGTTCACACTCTTCCCCCAACACGACTGTTTCTCTCGCACTGGTCCAATGAGAGATGCTCAGAACCGCACGCACCCATGCAGGCAGGCCCTGTTGTGTAGGGGGACCGCAGCTCGGCGGGACCCTCGGCGCCCTCCACTACCTCATTTGCCTCCGGGTGTGTAATCTCCCTGAGTGTGGCTGCTGTGAAATGTGACACAATTTCCAGATACCATGACACTCAAACTCCGCAGATATCTCCAGGGGGTCGGGCATGTGCAGTGTCACTGTGATTTAAAGACAGAGAATGCAATGGGTGTTTCTAGTGTTGTCATGTTCTGCTTAAGTTGCATCCCGGGTGCCAGTCCTCTCGGCTCTAACCCGCTGTGTCTCTTGTCCTTCCGTCCAGCCGCTGGGTGATGAAAGACCACACTTTCCAAGACTCCTTGGGTACTGTCTTGCCTCCACGCTGGCACGCCTCTAATCTGCCCTGTACACAGATTCCGGGGGAAGTTTTCCTAAAACACAGGCCAGAGAATACCCATTCCTTCCTCAGCTTTTCTTCACTGGCTCTCTGTCGCCAGGAAACCAGCCCCTGCTATCGTTGGAGTTCTCCAGTCTGGAGCGCGACATCCATCCCTGCCTCGTGTCCCTCTCTGGCACCCACATAGGCCACCCCACCATGTTCTCACCTTGTCCCTAGTCACATCCGTCCCTGGCCTGGAAAGCTTCCCCACCATGTCTCGTTTTATTGAAGGTCTTCAAGACCCAACACAACCGTCAAAGTCTCTGTGGTGGCTGCTTATGTTCCTCCTATTTGGAAATAAGTGTCTTTGCCTAGCGTGTCAATAGCTTGTTGCCTATTCAGCTAAACTCGTTGCTGCAGTTTTGATATTTGCCACCCCAACCTCATGCTGCAGTGTGATCCCAGGTTGGAAAGCAGGGCCCAGTGGTAGGCATTTGGGTCATGGGGACAGTCTCCTCAAGAGTGCCTTGGCACTGTCCTCCTGGTGGAGTTCTTGTTCTACTAGTTTATGAGAAAGCTAGTTGTTAAGAAGAGCCTGGCCTGTCCCTCCCTTCTCTCTTGCTTAATCTCTGCACATCGTTGCCTTTCACCTTCCGTCATTTGCGTGGAAGCTTCCTGAAGCCTCCTCAGAAACAAACGCTGGTGACACGCTTTGAGTACAGCCTGTAGCACTGTGAGCCAAATAAACCTTTTTTTCTGTATAAATCACCCAGTCGCAGGTGTTCCTTTATGGCAACCAAAACAGACTAAGACACTTGCATTAAAAATTAGTTGTTCACCTGACTGCCTCCCCCAATGGGAAGTTCACTGAGAGGATTGAAGAGTGAGTGGTAACTTACTGCCAGATTCCTGACTCCAACCCACATGGATCTGAACCTCAGCTCTGCCACTCACTCTTTGCGTATCTACAGCCAAACTCATTAATCTTTCGAGGCCTTGTTTTAGGGGTTTTTGTTTTGTTGAAAATCAGAATATTATTTAACTTTCAGTTTTATTGCAAAAGCAAATGAATGACATTCTAGGAATATCCGTCCCTCGCAGTCCTAATTGAAGAAGGTTGAATTGAGGGTAAATGATGGGCAGGGGTGAGACAGAGGGTGTTCTAGCAGAAAAGGCAAGACAAAGGTAGGTGCCCAGGCAAGCGAGGTGTGTCTCAAAACCACTAAGTAAGCAGACTTTTGGGACTAGAACGGAGTGTGCTTACAGCAGGGAACAAGCAGAACATGGCACGGTTTGTGTAAGGTCACGTGTGCAACCAGGTCGAGCTTAGGCTTAATAGCATAGGGCTATTTTTGAAGAGGAGAGGGGTGTGATTAGGATTTGAGAACAACTGGCCTGATGGCTGCGCATTGAATGAAACAGGAGGTGTGGAATCTGAAGACAGAGAAATCCACTGGTCAGTGGGTGGAGGTCAGGCTCAGAGTGGAGAAGGTCTCAGAGAAGATGGTGGAGTTGGGAGTGCTGTAGTGACAATACCCACTGTGTCAGCAGTTGCTTACTTTTGTTTGCCCCAGGCTTGGCCTCTTCTACTAAGATTTGAGGCGTATCTGCACCAAGTACCTGCTGACCTAGACGTGAGTGAAAGCCCTGTGTGCTGACAAGATTTGCCCCAGATTTGAATGTTCCCTTTCTCGGTGGAGACCACTCTAGATCGAGAGGGTCACGTGTGTGCCAACCTCTCTTCAAGCAAGATCTTTTTTCGGTTTTGCTCTTCTTTCAGTAATTTTCAGGTTAGGTAGCTCCCATGATATACAGGAGGAAAATTAACCATTTTTTCTCATACTAGTGTGTTAACTATTGTTTGCTTTAAATTTTTTTCTGACATGTTTATCCATTTGACAATGTATTAAATGTGTACCCTGTGCCAAGCACTGTTCTGGTCACTATAACAAATAGCCATCAGTGAGCACATCCAATCTCTACTCTTGTGAAATAGGTCCAAGTTTGCTAGAAAATTCATCAGGTATGCTCTTACTCGAATTATTTATGAAAACGCCAGATTTGCTCAAGCAATAATTCTAGATCTCAACTTCAGTTGCTAAATTTCCCATTTGCTTTGTTTCTCATTCATAAGCCTTTTCTGCGAAACTGTCTCCTCACTCCCATTTTTACTACACGACAGATCCCTAGAACTCTGAAGTGTGGGAGTGGATCTAAAGGGAACGGAAGTCCACATGAATCATAGCTTTTGGTTGCCCTTTCCATGTGTCTATTTGGTTGCAGCAAATAGCCCCCGTATTTTGGGGGATGGGATTGCCTCCAGGGTTTTGGCACAAATTAGAGTAGACAAAGGAGATGGGCAGAATCTTCTAAATTATGAGCACAGAGCTATCTGGGCTTGTAGCCATGTTCTGTCATTTCTGGAGTCTGTGACTTGGGCAGGCAAGTTGCTCAACCTTTCCAAGCCTCAGCTTTCTCATCTGCAAAACTAGAGGACAATGGTTACTCCAGAGATTTGCAATATGGTTGCACTGTGTCACTTTTTAAAGTGTCTCACACAGTGTCTAGCACATGATGGGCGCTTCGCGGTACCTGTTTTCATTATGAATATTTCAGTTTTCAAGACCAATTTAGTTGAAACCAATAAGAATTAAGGACTTGAAGAAGGAAGTCCTGCCATGTGGGAGAAAAAGGAGGGACCTGGGGACGTCATGCCTCGTGAAGTAAGCCAGGACAGGAGAAAACACTGCATGGCTCCACTCACGTGCAGTCCCCGTCAAGGTCAAAGCCATAAAAGGAGAGACAAGAGTGGAGCCTTCAGGGCCTGGAAGTGGGGGTGATGAGGTGGGTACCGTGTGCATTAAGAAGGTTAAGAGGGTAGCTTTCGTGTGAGGTGCTCTTACTACAAAACAACAACAGTGAAGAGCATAAGGAGAGTTTGGGAAGCGACAGCTGTGTTTATCGCCTTGATTGTAGCGGGGCTGTCACGGGTGTGCGCGTGCTGCAACTCAAATGGCAGGCCTCACAACACACATCCACTAATGCGGGCAGTTTTCTGTCTGTTGTGTGTCAATAAAGCTGTTGTCTTAAGAAATGGAGCTGACTAGGTTTGGGACTTGTGGTGGCGTGGACAACACACATGAACGAGATCCCCACGGCGACCCCGCTCGTCCATGCCCAAGTCTTTGAGGAGGCGCCAGGCGCTGAGATCAGACGTGCGTTAGGCCTCCTTTTCCAGACCTTTTACACACGAGGACGGATTCCTGTTGACAGTTGAAGATCCATTTCACGTGCCTGTAAGCACAGCCTGTCTAGTAATAATCCCAGAGAAACAGTATCACAAAGTAATTGATTGCAGGAGTGGTACTAAAAGCAGGCAATAAACAATGTTTAAACACATCTATATTTCAGCTCAATGTTACTGACCAACTGGAATACAATTTCCTGGACTCAATAATGATAGGCATTTTCTTAATAATAAAGCTAATCGTATATCAAAGGAACAAACACTAAAATTAGAATGACTATAAGACTTCCTTGGAAAACACAGCAGTTCCGAGCTTATTAATGTACTGTGGGTAACTGAACGTCAATAATAATAACTCTCTCCGTGCATAGCAGGTGACACACACTGTGCCAAGTACTTTATATTCCTCATCTTATTTAAATCTCACAAATCTTTTGTGATAATCTCTTATAATCTTTTTTAAAATTAGATGACAAGAATAAGATTTGCAAAGACAAGGTGACTGGCCTGGTCTTTAAACATGTATTTGCCTCATAAAGCCTATGTCCTTAATCACCGAATATATCTGTTGAATGTATTCATTTCCTTCAAGAAATAATGAGCAACATGAACAAAGTAGACATATTTTATGACTTTCTGAAACTTAAGTCACGGCACTATGTATTTTGGCTGTTTAAAACTAAGTCTGAGCCTAAGACTGGACACATGAACGCCACTTAAACAGTGTTCTCTATACTCTATGTTCTTCATACCAGCAGGTAAGCATTGGCTGCCTGGAAACATTCCTATCTATGTGAATTCCGATGTAAGTATCTCGCTGAGTTGGTACGCAGTCGTCTCTTGGGTACCACAGTGCTTAGAAAACGGCAGGGCCTAAAGCTCCAACGACATGGCCATGACGTTACCTCACTCTGCAAGCCAATTCCACATGCCCCAAGGGCCCTGCTGACAGCGTGTGGGAGCCTGGAGAGCTGGCCCTGACGACTCTGGGGCTCCACACACAGGTCCCAGCAAGTACAACCACACAGGGTGGCCTGACTTCATCTCTCGGCCCCCCCGGGTTGTCCCTGAGAGAAAGCCACGGCTCTTGTGGAGAGCTCCTTCTGCATTGTCTGTTCAGAAAGCTCATCACACTTTCACATTCGAAACACAGTCATGGACCTAAGTCAACTGCTATTTTACAGTCACAAGGACTAGGCTGCTTTTAATAGAAGGATAGAATAGCTGGGCTCGGTGGCTCAGCCTGTCATGCCGCGTCTTTGGGAGGCTGAGGTGAGTGGATTGCCTGAGCCCGCGGGTTCGAGACCCGCCTGGGCAGCGAGACCTCATCTCTACAATCAATAAAAAAAAAAAATCAGCCGGGTGTGGTAGTGCATGCCTGTAATTCCAGCTACTCGGAAGGCTGAGGCAGAAGGATCGCCGGAGCCCAGCAGGTCGAGGCTGCGGTGGCCGGGAGTGGTCACTGCACTCCAGTCTGGGCGACAGAGTGAGACTCCGACTCAAAAAAAAAAAAAATAGAAGGATAGGTAATTCCTCCAACTCACGGGACTGTCCAGTAGTAAGGGAGAAAGTCTCACAGACTTGTGGGTGAAAGGAATCTCAGGACCCCAGAAACGATATCTTCCCAGCATTCCTACCAAAACACCCACTATTCAGACTACTGTCCTGATGACATGACGTTAGAAAGTCCTCAGACCACATCTGATACACTAAGAAACCAACGCAGGTTAGCTAGGTTTTTACAAAGTTTTCTCTGTTTCTACTCTCCCCGTGTTGCCGTTACCACACCATTCCTCTAACTGAAGCCCGTGTTCTCAGGAATTTTCTTGGCTGCCTGTGTGTGTGTGTACATGTGCTTGTGTGTATGTTTCTTCTCAGACAGCGTGGTTGATTCTCCTGCCAAAAAAATATTGTGAGCTTATTCACTTCTTCCCAAATTCATCCCTCCATTCTGGTCCAAACATCCAGCACCTCACCTGTGAGTTACCCTAATTAACTCCTAACTGGCCGCTTCATCTACTCAAACTCCCTTCTCATTTCTCTCTGCGAGAGGCTGAGAGGATGTGCCCCCACACAAACCAGGTCGCCCGCTCTCTGTGTGTGAAGATGTCCAGTGACTTCACGGGGCTCTGGGAGGAGGGACACCTCTTCACCACGGCCTCTCTCTGCGTGGTTTCCAGGCTTACCGCATGGGCCTCCGTCTAGGTCCCCCGGGCCACCAGGGGCCTCCTTGTGGCAGCCTGGAAATGCTGTTCCCTCCTTTTTCCCCACCTTGTGTACATATGCTTTTTTGTACTTCAAAGTGTAGCTGAAAAGCTCTCCGTGGTGGTCTCTTCTGCCCTGTAGTTGGCCCAGGGTTCCCTGTTCATAACCCTGCCTTTCTTCTAATGACAGGCTTCAGAACATGCTGCTCAATGTATATGCACCTGGGTGTACTGAAGACTTGAAGCCGAAGAAATTGGAGAAATGGCAGGAAGATTCTGATCTTCCCACCTGTCTTCCCTGATGCAGGGCATAAGACTCTCAAGAGAGGTGTTTTTTCTATGCCCAGAGATGGCGAGCGCCCTGTCTCCAAAGATAGAGCAGGCAGGCCATGTATCACCCATAGGGAGCAAATATCCCTCTTTGTCTGAGCATACAAGGGGGGACCACTCAAAACAGAATTCATTTATTTAAAAAATTGTGTTTTTATTCTTACGTGTTTAAACTTCAGTCACCTTCAAAGCACTCTCTGTCGCATCCAATACATCTATGGAGACGCTTTCTCCACTGCTCAAAACATGTTTTGAACTCGTCAGTTTTGATGCCTTTTAGTGTTTCTGCCATTTTTTGGTCTACTTGTTTCACCTCTTCCACATCGGCAAAACATTTCCGTTTGAAGTCTTTTTTGTGTATCTTTTATTTATTTTTAAAGATTTTTTATTTTAAGATGTGGAGTACATTTCAGGGTTAAGTATACAAATGTTCATTATGCAGGGACCCTTGCTGATGAGGTGTGCCTCTCCTCTCCTGGCAGATTCCCACTGCTGCCAATCCTTTTCTTACAGAGTTACAGTAATTTTTTAAGGACCACTTATGAGTGAGAACATGTGTACTCAGTTCTTTGTTTCTGTGATGGATCACTCAGTATTATAGACTCTAAATCCATCCAAGTTACTGTGAGGTTCATAATTTTGTCCTTCCTTATAGCTGTGTAATGAGGACTTTTTTCATTCTGGGAAACAAGCAAAACAAAGTCACTCAGGGTAAGATGGGGTAAACAGAGAGGATAGGGTATGGGAGTCATGCCGTCTTTGGCAAAAAACAAGCAGAAAAAAAAACCTACTAGACACTCAGCAAGTGTGGGCAAGTTTGTTCATAAATCACTCATCATGAAATGGGCAAACATGTTGAAAGAATCTCCAAAAAAACTCACTGAAGTGGAAGGCAGCTAGCTGGTACACAGATGCTGCTGGGCTCCTAGAATACCTGCTTAGTTGGGGAAGCTTGTACTTCAAAGGGCTCACCCTCTAAAAAATAATTCTGAGTTTTTGGGGAACCCTCCTGTTATTTTTTCCTTGACTCTCCAGTTTTCATCAAACCTAGTATAAAAACACTCAAGTTTAACTGTTTCTTTAGGTCTGTTTCTTATGAAGGTTCCTGTGTCTTGTGAAACATAAATTGAATACATTTGCATGGTTGTCTCCTGTCACTCTGTCTTTTGTTACAGCGGCCCTAGCTGAGAACACAGAAGGGGAGAGGGAATGGCATGTTCCCTCCCCTGAACCATCAGCTAGTGACTTACACTTTTGCTTTGTCTACGTCAATCTCCTCCGTGTCTCTGAGCTCCATTAACTTCAGACCCAAGTCTTTTCACCTAATACAACTCAGGAAAATGATAAACGTTCAAAACTAACTGGGAATGAATAAAAGTTTACAAAGCAGATATTTAGATGTCAAAGCTTACTCATGTATTGGTGCAACATTAACTTCTTCGGAATGCTCTGTGACAAAAATATTTACTTAATTACAAAAGCTGGATCGACCTCATACCAAGACACCACGTCAATTGCATGAATAAACATCACTACTAGCATATTATAGAGTAGAAGGATATTTAGAAAACTGGGCATTTTGTCTATCTATTCTCAAATGACATGTGATCATTTAAAAATAAGTAGAATGTGATATTTATTAAAGTTTCTATAACCCACAACATGATAATTTATCTATTTTTCTGAAGAGAAAAGCAAATTTTATCAAACACACACACACACACACACACACACACGTGTTTGTTGTATTTGTTTGCTAAGGCTGCCATAAATAATATCACAGACTGGGTGACTTAAAGAGCAGAAATTTATTTTTTTCTCAGTTCTGAAAATTAGAAGCCTAAGATACAAAATGTCAGCAGGTTTGGCTTTCCTTAAGGTCTCTCTTCCTGGCTTACAGTTGGCCACCTTCTTCTGTGTCCTTGTGTGGCCTGTCCCCTTGTGCACACACATGCAAAGTGTTTCTTCCTCTTTTTATGAGGACATTAGTCTTAGTGGCAAGCTATCATAATAAAAAAAGAAAAATAAAAAGAAAGAGACTAAAATTATACATAAGCCATGTATCACACTGGATTAGGAACTCACTCTTATAAACTCATTTAGCCTCAATTACCTCTTTCAAGGTCCGATCTCCATAGTCACATTACAAGATAAAGCTTCAACCTGTGGACCTTAATTTTGAAAGGACAAAACTTAGCCTATTAACAGAAGTCCAAATTCTTCCCATATCTTATAAAATGTTACCTCAAATTAAAAAAAAAAACTCACCTGAGCAGCAGCACAGTACTGTCAGTGACAATGAGCATATGCTGTTGAGTCCTGCTGTGTTTATAAGGCCCAGAAGAATTCATTTTTTGTGGTTGTGCAATGATCCTGACAAACTTCCCTCATTATTATTATTTTACCTGGCTTTCTGCTATCACAAGTTCATTATTTTAAGAAACCCTGCAGATCAAGGTTGTAAGTAATCATGACTGTTCCTGGGCACAGAAAACCCCTTGGGCCACATAAGCAGTGCGTGTGTCATTTTTCCCCCCACTGTCACCCTCTTTTGACCCTTAGAGCTCTGCCATGCTCTTGGGTATATGGCCTGAGAGCTGACAAAGCAAAAAATGTTAGAACTCACCTTAATATTGTGTTTGTCATTCATCTCTTGTAAAAAGCCAACATTTCCAGTTAAAATTAAAGGCACATTTTTATGTAAAATTTCCAGTGATTCTTGTGTTTTTAGAAGTGAAACATATTTATTAACTGCTTCCTTCAAGGCTCGTGATAACTAGACTATACATCACATCAAAACGTAATGGTTATTTATTTACTTAATGGAATATTACTGTTTGGAATAACAGATCTCTCTCCCTCTCCTGTATTTTATGTTCCCTTAGTGTTTTCCTGGTTGAATTTCCAATCCTTACTGCTAGACATCTTAACTTTAATCATGTTCATTTCTGTTCTGTGCTCTGAATACAAATAGCTCATTTTGCAACACAAGCAAATAAATAATTTCATCTTTTTCTTCCTCTTCCCAACCAAGTTCCTCCCTTTGCAAATCTACCTTCCACATACAACCCAAGTTTGTTCTATTTGCACATGGTGGTTAAGTACCTAAGACACAAATTTTATATTTTAGCCCCTGCAACAAACTACACAGACACCTTTGAGCAAAGACAGATCCCCCTGACTTGGGAATGATTATTTTACCATCCTAATTTGACAAGCATGTATCTTTATTCCTTCACCTCTTGAAATGCCATTTTTTATCCCGGAAGAGAGTCGACTGAACAACCCACTCCTCCAGATACAAGAACCCAAGCCTCGGGCAACCCCTTTGGGTCCCTTCCCACTGTGGGAGTTTTTCTGTCTTCTCAAGAAATCCTGCTTAAAAAAAAAAAAAGGAACCCAAGCATCTCTGCAAAAGCCATTGGGACTGTTTTTCTTGCTTGTGCCTGTTTCTTTTGTGCCAGTCTCCTTTGATTTCCGAAGCCAGGGTATTTTACACCTTTTGTCCCATCCCTGTTTCTACAGAAAGTGGTTCTGGAAGTCTGGGCTACACTGCTTCCTACCACCTGGTCTGCAGGGGCTGGGGTGGCGAGAAGAACGGAGACCCAAAGGTTCCAGTTTCCAGGGAGATGCCCCCATCTGGAACCCTCCTTGTGATACTGCAGGTATTAGGCAACATGGATACTCACGGAAGACCCCGAGGTCAAGTGCTGGGCTCCCGACCACCTGGTACACGAGGATACTCCTGCATTGGGAAAGAAAAATAATATCTGTGTGCCTGAGATGTGTCACAGGAAAATTAATGATGACAAAATTTGTCACACATCAGCATTTTGAAATAGAATTGCAGCCATCACAATAGCATCTCCACACTCCTGGCGGTGCATGCCGGTGTAGGTGTGTGGGTAGCGCCCAGCGAGTGCCCCCTCTCTCTGGAGTCTGGCTCTCCTGCCACCGGGACTGAGCCCTTCCTCCCCACGCCCTGCCTGTGAGGCCACAAACTGGAAGACTGTGGGCACAAAAACCTTCCTGGCACTGTAAACAGGACGTACACACAACCTACCGTTGTCTTGAAGGACAGGTGAGAGGACTGGGTGACGGAATCACAGCAGCTGACCATCTCAGCAGCTCTTTGGAGAAATGACTTCAGAAGCATTTATGGGTGGCAGGGTAACTCTGGACATTTTCCCAGACTGGATGCACCTTCTCTCCCACCAGGACGGCAGAGTAGCGCTCCTCAACTGCTGGCAAGCTGTGCCTCCCACAATGCCATAGAGGTCATGACATGCCACCCTCGTGCCTTCTGGGAAGAGCTGTCACCTTGGTGTTCTGTTGAAACTCATTTCACCCACACTGCGCACAAAGCAGGCCTCAATACCACCAGCCGTGTTTGGGGAATTTCCATGGAGGAACAGGTGGAAGATTTCAGAGCAACTCATTTCCTTTCTCATTGTAATTTGGAAAATGAGTGGGGGAAAAGAAACAATTTCCAAGCATAAGATGATGGCACACGCTGAAGTAAATCTGTACATCAAGGTAAACACCTCAATGTTCCGAACAAGTCTGAAATACGTCACGGTCTTTCTTGAGTAGACCCTGTGAAATATAAGATTTAATTTAGGCTGCTTAAATTACAGTTCTAAGTGCACTCACCAAAACAGAAAATGCATACACGGTTAGTTCAGCAGAATCAGATTATGCATGGATGGATATGACTTGGGATGGTATCATGATGACGTGGTTTTCACCTCAGTAGATACTGAGCCAGCTTAACAAAAGAGGGAACGCAGGTGTCACTGGTGCCTGGGACCAAGGGCATGGCGTGTCACGTGTGGCTGACACAATCTGTCACCTGGGCCCCTGTCTACCGGCATGCCGAGTGCAGCCAAGTCCACCGACTCATTTACTGAGAACATTATGAGCCATCATCCACTGGTAACGGTTTTGTCTCCACTGATCCAGGCCAGATTTGAACTTGACCTGGAGCTGTAAGAGCCCATATCCGGCTTCTCGTGACTGGTGGGTGGGATTGTTCGGCTGCAAACAGTCTTGCTAAAGAAACTATTTAGGAAGGGAAAATGTGCGACTTCAGCCTTTTCAAAGGACTTCCTAAATAGACTGCTTCAAAATGTTTTCTGTCTCACTAATTCGCTTCTGCGATTTACTCCCACTGCTAACATTCAGAATTCTAGAAGAAGGTGAGAGATGCAAGTGCAGAGATGAGGAGATGGAGACAGCCGGTCTGGTTGTGAAATAGAATCAGCGTTTCTGTAAGATTTAAAGTTTCCTGAAGAACAATGGAAGGGAGCGACTTATACAAATACACTTTTCTGGTCGTCAGGCTTATCTGTATGTATTTAACAGCTACCATATTTCTTTCAAATTCGGCAGCTAGAAACCCACTGAACACATGAACAATATTTTGCAGATCTTATGACATTGACAAACTAAAAATTGAATATCTCACAATGAAGATCAGAAGCAAAGGGCATGGATGGATGGATGAAACATACATGTACAGCCTGTGCCCGCCCATCTGTGCTGACCCTCCACAGAGACTCTCAACTTGGAAAAGGAGTGACATGACCTGGAGACAGCAACTCATTAGATGTGACTTCTGAACACGCGGAGCAACTGAACGCCTCGAGAAGGAAATTTCATATATACACTATTATCATCATCACGCTGAATTGCACAAATCTTTTCCCACACGTAAAGGTCTTTTCTCATGCTTTGTCAGTGAGGTCCTAATCCCTCTGCATTGACAAGTTCCAACTTTCTTACTACTGGCGTGACTCTCTGGGAAGACCTGCAGACGCAAATCCCTCTTCTGTAAATTTCTGCAGTGGGAGGGATGTTTCTTTCAAATATTCAGCTACAGATAGTGTAATTCTTGTAAAACTGTGTCCCCATGTGGTCTAGTGCAAAAAAAGATACCACATTTAAGTGACTCCATTCAAAAGAAAAGTTGTACAGGCATCCCTCTGAAGCTTTACAGGGGTCTACGTCCCTGGGACATGGCAACTTAGTAAATTATTTCTTTTCTCATTCCAGAGCAATTAAACTCCAGGAGTTTCTCACTGTCCACAGAAACGATTCCTCAGCATCGCCCCTTCTGCCCCCATCCCGTGCCCTAACCTGCGCTTCCTCTCTTTTGCGTGACCTTCCAAATTCTGAGCATCTGCTGAGTCAGGGATGTTCGCTTCTGGCCCTCTGAGAAATGCAGCTCATCTGCTTCCATTCTACTCCCCAAGTCCCCAAACCCTCAGAGCTAGTTGATTTTTCTTGCCTCTTTTCAGAGGTAAGAACGCGTGGGCTCGATGGCGGGGGGTGTGGGGTGCAGGGCTGGGTTCTGGGGAGGAACAGACACATGTGTCTCACATCCTACACCTGTGATTCGACCCAGGTGAGAAGAAACATGAGCGTTCCTCTCACAGCAAGCCTGAAAGGATCACTCTGTGGCTCATAGCTTTGTGAGCCAGCTGGCCTTTTATGTGTCTAAGTATACTTTCTCTACAGTGAAGAGTTTTATGCTTAAAATAAAATTGTTGGTGACACTCAAAAAAAGTTAAGCAAATAATGATCACTCAGATATAAACAGTTATCACGTGTTGGGCGAGGCACAAAGCGCTTGACCAGGGAAAGCTCATTGTATCCACTTTGAAAGTCTGTCAAGTGAGCAGGATTTTATCTCAGGTTTTTATAGATGATGAAATGGGGTTTAGACCTATGAACAACTTGCTCGTAACTAACTAGGATGTGGAATACTGGATTTAAAACCAGAGTTGCTGTCTAGAGTCTGAAATTGCAAACACGGTCCTCTCTTCATGACCCTTCTAGAAGAAGGAACCCAAGCTGGCTGTCAGTGAGGTGCTGTGATTTGTGACAAACACGTACTCCTCCCAGCACTGGTTCAGGTCAGGACGTCATCACGACACCGCCTACTGCTCCTCCTATTTTCACGCTTGGTGTGTGTGGCTGTGGAACCCTCACCCGTGTGGTGGGGTGTGGACTCTTGCTCTAAGCCACTTAAAGAATACAATCCTAATTCTAAAGTGCTAAGGTCTGTGTGAGGAAAGAGGCTTGCCTCAGAGTGTTCAAGAGGAGACTGAAGCCAAGCTAAGGACGCGCAGCAGAGCCGTGTGACTTTCATTTGGTGTACAGGGGAGGAGGCAGCCCCTAAGGAGGAGGGCGTTGGACGGGACAGCAGTGTAAGGGCAGCTCCATGGAGGAGAATCATGTGAACACAACTCCCGCTTCGAGCTGTGGTCTTCGACAAGCGCTCCAGCGAAACGGAGGCCAAATTGCAGTTAAAGTCTCAATATGGCTGTTGCTGCAAACCCGACCCCAGGGGCCAATGCCGACTTCATCTTTGCCAAAAGAATCCTTGGCGGGGGTAGGGTGCTGTGGGTGGGCAGGGCTTCGCAGTGGAGGCGGAGCCCATGAGCCAGGCAAGTGGCTGGGGCAGTGACAGTGACAGGTAGGAACAGGGATGTCATCCACTCCGTCTTTGTCAACTGTGTTCACCTTTGGCGGCCACGACTTGTGTTTGGGGGAAGTTGGACACCCACGTGGGGGGAGGAAACAGCAGAAAAGAAAGAATATCAAGGTTCCCGATCATCCAGGGTCATCGGAGGGGAATCAATAAAAACTGGCAGCCTCCCAAAGAAACTTCAGTCGTTTTATGAAAACCGGAATTTTCACAGCCTGGCTCTCGACGCAGTCCATCACTTAGCTTTTCTGTCAACTTTGTCTCCTCCCATCTGGCACCTGTGAGAGTCTCTGATATTCCGGTGAACATAAAGATTCAGGTAACTGACACGATCTCAAATCTGTGGAATGATGATTTTTAAAAAATCATCTTTTAAGAAAAATACAAGGATCTCACCTCTCTCTCTCGTGGAAATGGGTTTTTTCCAAGCTCGCTGTGGACAGCAGAAAGCATTCTGCTTGCGCTTCCTTTGTGGGCGTGATGTAGGCCGCTTGTGCTATGAAACTCCCTTCCTGGGGCAGTCAAGGCAACGCACTGCAGGAAAACAAGATTCTAGTGGCAAAATAGAGGAGCAAAGACCAGCGACTCCTGTCCAAGTCGGGAGGCTCACAGCGCCCATCTGTCTTCATTCCTGCTGGGAGACCGGGTGGGAGGATGTGGAGTGAGGTCCAGCCCCGTCCCAAGCCAAGCACCTTGCAGAGGCTTAAAGGCAGAATTGTCTTTGATCAACAGAAACGCAGCCATCATTTCAACCTGGAAACTGCCGTCAGAGGGCATTGACATCTTTCCGTTCATGCCAAGACCTTTCCCTTTCCCTCAGGGTCAGTATTTCTCCAAATTACAAAGTTTGTTAGACTGGAATACTCGCTTCTCAGACAAACAGGAACACAAACAACGAAACACCTTGGTGGGTAAACAGTTTTGTAATCCCCTTAAGAAGATAAGAATTAAATTAGTGCAAAAGATAAGAAGAAAACTTTGGAAAAGTATTAAAAATGTAAGCACCTGAGGTCAGAAATAGACCTATCATTTCAATATTAAATCCTCTTTTAGCAGCTTTATCGCTGACCTTTATATTCTTGATTTGCCTTTAAAACACAGTATTTTTTGTTTACTTTTGAAATCGTACATGTGACCAACATTTGCTGAAACCCAGCTACTCCAAACTGGTCCGTGAGAGTTGTTCAGTGAGTGACATTTTGTCTCTTTAGTGCCCCCATGACCTCCGGGACACAAACTCTAAATAACTCAACATGTTCAAAACGGGTGTTGGATGTGTCTTTCTTCCCACTCCTCATCCCCTCCGCTCTTCCTGGTCCCTGTGACAGTCCATGGACTCGTCAGTCACTGAGTTACTCAAGTGACAGTCATTGTTGATTCCACACCCAATCAATGTTTGCGTCATATTGACCCACCTTCCAATTATTTGCTCCAATTTGTCCCCTCTACTCGAGCACACGTGTCCCCCAAGGTCCCCACCACCTCCTGTGATGAGGTCCTGAACACGTCACCCCAACACGGGCACCTCAGGATGTTAAACATTTTAAGTTGAAGGACTCCGAGAAAACCTCAAAAGCAGGGAAGTCACTCTTGGGTTCTGCCCTGGAGCAAGTTGTAAAGACCAGGAAAGCTTTCCTAAGTCCCTCCGGTGAGAGGAGCCCTCCTAGCCCAGAGGAAAGAAGGGAGCATCCTTCTGTCTCTAAAGACAAAGTGGCACAGAGAAGCCCCTGAACGCAGAGCCCTGCTATGTGTTTGCTGGTTATGACCCCTGAACCAGACCCCTTACCTCACCACGCTCCCCCATGGCTAGCCGTGCTGCACCAGTCCTAGCACAAAAGCACCCAGGGTGGCTGCTTCCTGGGGTTTCCATGTCTTTGAGAATGCTTCCATGTCACACAAAGCTTTCATTAAATACATTTGCGTGCTTTTTCTTGTTCATCTGTTTTCTCGTTTAGGAGCTTCAGCCACGGGTCTAGAATGAGTAAAGACGAAGGTACGCTCCCTTTCCTGCATGTGTCCCCTCCACCTGTTAACCACCAAGGGACCAGGCCGAGTGGGTTAAATGCAGTCTCACCCTCCTATCTTTGCCTCAAAACTCTCCAGGAGCTCAGAGTGGAAGCCTCACCTTCTGTGTGGCCTACGAGACCCTGCAGCACCTGAATCCCACTTACTCGTGTCGGGTCACTTCCCTCAGCCCTCAGTTCTCCTGTCAGTTATTTCCAAATCTGCCTCGTAACAAAATACAACTTGCAAAATGGTAACCAGCACAACAAGCTTGCTAGCCCATGAGGAGCCAGTGCAATTTTAGAATAGCTTCTGTGCAGAGGAGCAGAGACAGATGAACGTGGATTAACAGAGTAAGGTTAATCGTGGAGAGACATACAGGACACACTAAAGAAAGTGAATCTGATTCTGAGAAATGGAAGACCTGCAGGTCTCTGAGCTGAAGAGAGGCGTGATCAGTGCTGCACTTCAGAAAGCCGAGTTTAAGGCAGCAGGCACGATGAACCAGGACCCTGAGCAGGACTGGATCGGGAGGCCCGTGAGGAAGCTATTGAGGAAAACGAGAAGAAAGGTCACGAGGACAAGCAATTGGGTCGTGGTCGTGAGGCTCGGAGGGTGCCAAGGGGAGCGTCAGTGTGCAGCAGAAGCAGCGTTCCTGGCGAGTGGCTGGCAGCAGAAGGCAAGGAAGTAGAAGGGTGAAATCAATGGTGGAGGAGTCACGTGACCAGGGAGAAGAAGGCGCCACGGCATCCAAGGCCTACAGGGCACGGTGCATATTGCCCGCCACAGCCTCACAGACACGAGGAAGGCTACTACGGGCCATCCCTGCGGTGCTCAGAGGAGACAACAGGACATCTGGGACAAGCCAGGATTGGCATCTCACTTTTGTTGAAACGTGTATTTCCCCTTGTTAGTGGAGGCTTTTTTCTTTTCAGCCTAGCCTGGCCACATATAATTCTATGAAAGAACACTATCCAAATCCTGGCTGATAAAGCGTCAGGCAGGACCGACCCACCATCAGCGGGGCCCAGTGCAAAAGGAAAACGAGGGTTCCATGGTTCAAATGCTGCCAAGGCTTTCAAGTCAGCAACAGCAGAGCATCAAGCCAGCCAGCGTCCTCCGAAACACTGGGCCCACAGGACTGCGCAGCCAGTCTTGGGTAAGGATGGAGACTCCCTCTTCCTGACTTCTGTGAAGGCCAAGAGAGGAGATTCCAAGGGTCTAGCTGTGTCTTCTGGAGAAGCACTAATTGGGCACAGCCAGGTGTACGCAGTTATGTGCCTGACAGAATCAGTCCCAATGCAACTTCTCTGACAGAACTCCTGACACATCTACTGCCTATCAACAAGGGAGAGGAATTAGAAAGAAAAGAACAAGTTGAGGAAAGAAAACTGTTGAAAAATATCCCTCACTTCAGTAGATTCTCCTCTGTTAATATGTTAGATACATGATACTAAGATGAATATTTTATCAAAAATGGGATTAAAATGAGACATGGATATTAGGGCCCTCTGGAGAAAAAGAGCCAACTGAATACATACGTATAGATATACGAGGAGATGGATTATGGAGTTGGGTCACTGTGGAGGCCTGCAGTCCCACAGGTTGCCGTCTGCACACTGGAGAGCAAGGACAGCCAATGGTGTTGACTCAGCTGGAGGTGAAAGCTCAAAGGGGAGCCAAGGGCGTGGCTCACCCTCGGTCCGGGGTCACAGGCCTGAGAACCAGAGGGCCGTGGCGTAAGTCCTGGAGTCTGAGGAGTCTGAGGAGCCTGGAGTCGGAGAAGAAAGAGTGAGCTCAGCCTTCCCCTGGCATTTTCAAGAACCTGGGAGCATCCAGGGAGAGGTGCTGGTGGGGAAGACGCCGACGTGGGGATGTGAGCTGGTGTGTGGTCGGGCACTGAGAAGATGGTGTGGCCTCAGTTACTGGAGAAGTTTAACTCCACCTAAGGCATGCAAGACTCTCTAACACAGATGAAAGGGACACCAATACCTTCCTATTAGTACCTACTTAAACTTGTTCTTTACCTATTTTCCAACTTTTCTAAAACCAGAATGATCACTGAATGTATCTACCCAAACAGAAGACACGAGAAACCAGAACGTAGGCCAGAGAAGCAGATGTGAACCAGGACCACCCAGGCAAAGCAGCCAGACAATCACTCCATTTATTTCCAAACCAACACACCAATCTTTCCCTTAGTCAAAGTATTTTCATGCTCATCACTGGTCACCAAAAAGCCATGAAATCTCACTAAACCCTCTCTCACTCAAAGCTGACACCATTAGCTCATCAATTCAGGTGTAACCAACCTATGTATTCTGGTTCATTGCTTATGACTCAGACTCATACATTTGCAAAAGCTTCAGTTCACCCACTCTCACGTCTCAGACACAGGCAGGTAGGACTTAGAAGTTTACACAAGTGAAATTCCCATTTTATCTTCCTTTTATCAATTTTAAAAGATTTGAGGGGGAAGAGGACAGAGAGGCAGACAGAGATGTCAACTGGATGTTTGGCCAGATAAGAAAGATGACAAATTGTAGCATTAGTACCTAGAGACATTTCTTCCAGTATAATTTGATGTTACAAGCATATTCAGATTTGACGAGGTTCAGAATTATTAAGAGACACTAATCGATTTTAAAATAAAGCCTATGTATCAATCAGATGTCAACATGTACTACAGAATCCTGGCAATTACGAGGTCTGACAATTAAGTGCACACACTTGCCACCATGTGCTAACATTGGCAGCATGTTGCAAACAAGTCAGTAAGGTTTCACAACCTTGGTATTAATATACCTCATAGCTGTGTTTGTGTAGATATGAGGTGGTGTCTTAATGAGTAGAGTTCATTATTGTTGTTGTGTGCTTTTGTCACAAGAATGTCGGAGCTTGAATTAGAGCTATGAACAAATATTACAATTCTTGTTATACTTGGCAAGAGTGGAAGTGAAATCAGGGACATGTTAGTCCAAGTTTATGGGGATAATGCCACGAAGAAAATGGCAGTGGACAGATGGATTCCAGATTTTTTCTGAGGGGAGAGAAAGTGTCACTGACGAAGAGAGGTCAGGATGACCAGTAACTGGCAGAACTGAGGAAAATATTACAAAAATGTGTTGATCTGTGTGTCAAAATCATTGTGAGACTGTAAGAAGTATAGTAGACCAAATAAACATTGATAGAGAAACAATTAGGAAAATCTTAACTGAAAATCTTGGTATGAGACAGGTGTGAGCAACACGTCCTGAAGGTGTTCTCGCACCACAACAAAGCATCAGCTCACACAGCACCTGTCCATGGGGGAGTTTTTAGCCAGTAAACAAATAACTGTATTGGAACACCCTTCCCACTCACCTGATCTGGCCCCCGATGACTTTTTTCTTTGCCCGAAGATAAAGGAACTACTGAAAGAAAGACATTTTAATGACATTCAGGACATCAAGAGTAATATGATGTCAGCTCTGATGGTCACTCCAGAAAGAGAGTTCCAAAACTGCTTTGATGGGTGGACGAGGTGATGACTTCGGTGCATAGCTTCCCAAGGGGAGGACTTCGAAGGTGACCATAGTGAAATTCAGCAATGAGGTAGGAGTTTGGAAACTTAATTGTTGGACCTCGTAGAAATGTATCATTCATATTGTTGACTACTTGAGTGAGACCCCAGCCATCTATGACATGAGTCCATTTGTGATTTTCCTGAGTCACAGCCATTACTTTTGTGAGAAACATTCTGATGGTTCATTTTCAAGGCCTGTCTAAGCAGGCTGGCAGATGTAGCAATCTTCAGCCACCAGCTCTTAATGGGCTCCTGAACAATCAGGAGATGGAAATGGGCCGGTGAGAGAACAATGCACTATTCTTAGGAAAATAAAGACTTAACCAGGGAAGGGAACCAGGGATAACCCTATAAGGGGGACAAAATGGAAACTTAGGCGACGTCTAGAAAAGATTGCACACCCCAAAATTATCAACCAGTGAGGAACTGGGGGAGGAATTTGCACACTTGGGGATAAATTGCTTACTGTCGCCGCCCTGGGGGTGCCTGGCTCCCAGGTACCCAATCTTGCAAGATTGCTGTTAAAGTTTCACTTCTGCTGCCCTCCGTGTCCATCCTTTGATTTGGGACAGGTGAGTTTGCCTCTCGTAACTTGTAATCTGCATATGGGAACAAACCACATATTTCACCAGTGGTCCCAGCTGACCACACTCTCCATGTCCGCACTGCAGCATTGGCTCTACAGCCCTGCACTCTCCATTGGGATGCATTTTATGGGGAGATTATATGGCATAAGAGCATCCAATAATTCAGCGGCTTAGTATTCTCCGTAATGAAAAAATGTCTCTTTCCCAAGAATAGTAGTCAACTGTGTATGCAAGCAACTCCTTCCTTGTGACCAAGTCTGCTCAAATCCAAAAGTGTATTCATAAGACCACATGGAAAAACTTAAATTTGAACAAGCAAAGTTGAGTGTTGTGCAGGGTCTGAGCCTGGAGTCCTGTGAATTGGAGTCCTTTCACCCTCTGAGAATTTTCCCATCTAAAGGATGTTGGCTCCTAGCTGAGAGCCCTGCCTTTCCTGAGCAGTGCTGGATCCATGCTGAGAGTTGGTGCCCTGCGTCCGTGAGCGCCCACAAACTCCGCTGGCCCGACTTGATTAGGTGTCCTGCAGGCGCAGGCTGGTCCCAGGACCCCACAATTGACCCACTTATAAGCCGCCTCTTAGGGCGCGGGTTGATGACTTTAGCCCTCCCCCCACACACTTTTATAGCCATTAGTTATTTACTTTTTTGTCTGTTTCAGTCTCAGAGTGAGATCCTATTAACAAATTCCCAGGCCTCCTCCCATCGCCACTAGGTTTCAAATGCAGTTCCCGGAAAATTTTGCTTCAGTATTTAAACTTACTGTCTTTAAATAATTTGAGCAATTCACAGGAAAGAATAAATATCTGTTTTACTAGTCTAACAGTTGTTATGCATGGCCAATCATGAGACTAAGAGAGAACTGGGGTTGGTATGAATAAAAAGAGGCAGAAAGGACGGCATAAAGATGTTTTGCGATGAGGCCTAGGGATCTTCACGGTTCTGCTTTCTTAAACCCTTTTTGTCCAGTCTTGGTTGGGGGTTCATGAGGACGGGGACTGGCCTCGCTACATACCTCAGTTTCGGCAGTTTTATGTTACTTTGTAACCAGCCACTCCACCACGTAGTCACCTACAACAACGTTTTTTGCTTCTGTTTCCCTCATGATGTGTGGGTGCTGGACCCAGCTGCATGGTTCTACCATCCCTGTGGTCTTGGCTGGAGGCGTCCATGCAGCTGCCCTTTGCCGGGCACGGTGTCGCACAGCATGGCTAGGTGTCCCTGAAAGTTGGTGTTGGCTGTCAGCGGGGAATGGGGTTGTCCTCCTCAGAGCCTCTTTCCACTGACCTAGACTTGCTTCTTACAGTATGGCAGCTGGATTCCAGCAGAACAAAAGCAGAAGCTGGCAGTCCTCTTAAAGCCGAGACTCGGCAAGGGCACAGTCACTTTCCCTATGTCCTCTTGGTCATCGCAAGTCACAGGACCAGCCCAGACTTCAGGGACGTGGAAACCGTGTTCACCAGTTAGTGAAAGGAGAGGCCTAAGCATGTAAGAATGGGTGTTGTTTTTGACATCTGTCATTGGAGACAGCCTACCACTCACATTTTGCCTGCTTCTGGCACGGAGTTGTCCTTAGAGGGACCAAGGCTGTACAAATGCATATATTGAAATTCGAGAGGCAAGAAGCATATTGGCTACTTAAAAAGGTCCCCTCCTAGTCATTCTGATATAAGTTGTTTTATAAATGTCACCCCAAATTGCCTTCTCTCAAGCTTGAAACAAATCCTATTTTTTGAACCACTAAATGATGTAGAAGCCAATGTCCCCAGATTAGTTTGGTACCTGTGTCATTTCCCCAACTTCTCGTTTTTGGAAGTGACTGTTCTGGGAAAAAACTAGTTTTAAGTCAAAATGCAAAGGCAAGAAAACTTGTCATTTTATTGTATTTTGTAGAGATGTCTCCAAAAAAAAAACGGACATAAAGAATGTGTATCTAAACTTATCAGTTGAAATACTGAATTCAATCTATATGTCTGTACAATCTATAGGAATCATCTCTCCTCACCAAAACTTGTATATAGCAAACAAACGTTCATTATAAACTAATGTCACTCATGTCTTATATGAAAGTCTAATCAAACGAGTCTCAGTTCCGAAACATTCTCAATGGAAACATTTAGTGTATCTCAAGAACATTCTACTTTTAAAAATAAAACACAACCAGGCTTGGTGGCCCAGCCTTAATCCCAGCTCTTGGGAGGCCGAGGCGAGTGGATTGCCTGAGCCCATGGGTTTGAGACCCACTCGGGCAACATGGCAAGAGCTCATCTCTACAATAAATCAAACATTAGCCGGGCATGGTAGCACGCACCTGTAGTTCCGAGTACTTGGAAAGTTGAGGCGGAAGGGTCACCGGAGCCAGCAGGCCGACGTTGGGGTGGCCGTGAGTGTGCCACTGCACGCCAGCCTGGGTGACAGAGTGAGACTCCAACTCGAAAACAAAAGTAAAAACAAAATAAAAATAAAACTCATTAAACATAGATACCAAAAAACTCATGATGATGCTTCTTATTCTCTGATGCTGTGTTATCTGAAACCCGTGTTGTCTTCTTTTCCCTAAAGACTCGGCCAAGGCTAGAATCAGTCAGAGCAGCGAGTCCTGAAGGCAAACCGTCTGAGGAGAGGTGTGAGGAAAGCCCTGTCTCGAACGGCCGGCCTGCTGTGCTGTTCCCTGCTGGGAGGGTGCAAGGGCCCGACTTTGCAAGCAGGGGTGACTCACGAATGACAGCTCCTGTGATTCCACCCTCTCACTGTCTCACTGTGGCATATTGTCTTCTGTTTATTGGAGCAGTCGCAGAGTTTTAGACTTGTTATGCAGGATAAATGCCCAGATGATGTAAAGCATATTTAAACCTCTAGAAATAAAGGTCCTCGTGATCTATGCCTTAACATTTTATGTGTGGGGGCATGTGAGTGGGAAATGGGGTGTGTGCGGGAGTTGTGTGTGTGTTGGGGGGGTGGGGGGGTGGGGAAGTGTGTATATCTATACATATACAAGTTAAATACCAGTGCAGTTATAGTGGAAAAGAACCTTTTCTCTTCAAAAGTTATGTATATCTAATAAGTTATTTGAAAATTATGTGATTATTTTTCAGATTCTGGCAAAGTGGTAATGTGCATTTGTAAAATTATCATCTCAGAATGCAACAGTGGATATTTTTTCCATGAAATTGGAAAAAAAAATTGTCGGAATTGTGGTAGTCGGAATAGTGTCCATTCCCATGTCCAGTATATCCAGGCCTTCCTCCTGGAACCTGTGGACATGTGACCTAGTACAACAATGGGACTGTGAGAGACATTCAAGGATCACGACAGAGGGAAGTTAAACCCGGGTGGTTCGAGTGGGCCAGTCTAGTCACACGGCCTTAACGTTGGACCACCCAAACTGAGGGAGACACGACCGTGGAAGAAGAGTTGGAAAGAAGTGAAGTATAAGAATGGCCCAACCTGCCACAGCTCAAGGACACCCCCGAGGGCGACGGCAGAAGAATCAGAGATGGGGTATGAAAATGGCCCAACCCGCCATGGCTGGCCCCGGACACCGAGGAGGAGGACACCCACCAGGGCGATGGACGAAAAGTGAGAGATGCGATGTAACAGTGGCCCACCTGCTACAGCTGGCCTTGAAGGCCGAGGCGGGCACCCACCAGGGAGCCCTAGAGGCTGAGAGGGGTGAGGAAGCAGATTTTCTCCGAGAGCCCTCAGTCTCGAACATAACTGTCAGCCCTTGATTTCAGTCCAGAGAGATCCAGGTGGGACCCTAAAACCTGGAAGACGGTACACTTGTGTTGTTTTAAATCACCAGGTTTGTGGTCATTCGTTTCTTTTTTCAGTTTTACTGAGGTTTGATGTGTTACAATGCATGACTCTCTCTTTGTAACTCTGAGTTGAACTTTTGGTCATATTCATATACGTTTTTTTTAAGTGGAGTCTCACTCCGTCACCCAGACCGGGGTGCAGTGGCATGCTCACGGCCACATCAGCATCGACCTGCTGGGCTCCAGCGATCCTTCTGCCTCAGCCTTCCAAGGAGCCAGAACTATAGGCGTATGCTACCATGCCCAGCTAATCTTTGACCTATTGTAGAGACGAGGTCTCCCCAAGTTGCCTGAACCCATGGGCTCAGGCAATCCACTTGCCTTGGCCGCCCCACGTGCTGGGACGACAGGCTGAGCCATCGAGCCTGGCCTATGTACAATTATTTATCTACAATACTACAACCAACCACTCCCAGAGATACATAAAATATTTAAGCAGTGCCAACATTATACATTATACATTTTCATATATTCTAATAATTTATCTATGTTGAAAACCAATCTGTTGGTAAATTAATATTGCTTAAGTGAATTGACTCTACAGGAATAGTAGAGATGGCTCGGTAAACTTTCCACCGTGATTCTGCCTTTTCTCCTTCCAGTGCTAAAACGGCAAACACTGTCACGGCTTCGCAAACAGTCTTTTCTAGGAACAGCCCAGTCTTGAAGCAGTTAGAACCCACTGCTCGCCAGTTTCAAAGGATGATGCATGACTCGACTGCAGTTACCCTTCTTTCAGCTCCATCGTCCCTGCCTGGGCTGGGTCTAGAGCTGTCGACCTAACTGTGGTAAACGGTACCCAAGAGGGCATCTTTCAGGAGACTGCCATTTCCACCCAAAGAGTCTGCATCCTGCTTTCCATCTTTGGATGATGTGTTGATGGCATGCGCACAGCAGCCATCCCTTAACTGTGAGGCGAGAGAGAAGCCCAGACACCAAACGCCCAGGGGCAGGAACGGTGAAGCCTCAGCATGGAGGAACACACCTGTCATGGTCTTACTCAAGAGGTAACTCAGGGCTTGTTTTGAATACATCGAAAGTTTTTACCACATAAGTTATGATGCATCCTTTCTGCCACTGACTGCCAGAAACGTAAATGATGTAGGTAAGAAGATATTTCTTTAGACACCAAAATAAATACAAGGAGACACAAACAAAGCTTTACATTAAGAATTCTTACTTATCTGTGGTTATATCTACACTGGAGCCTTAGTATTAAATACTGAAACAGAGAAACAGATCAGGGCTTCTGTAGGCATTTGGAGTCATCCAAAAAAATATATTTTTCTCTGCAGCAATGTTTAGGTCAAATTCATTTTATGAATTTTCTTTAACTCTAAAATTCAGTGTTACTAATTAATAGACTGGTGGTTAGTACCGATCAATCCCTGAGCTGTGCAAAAAAAAAATTACTGTTCAAAACTGCTCTGCTCAGCTCTCCAAATAAAGACCTTTATGAGACACACATTTGCCAAAACTCAGAGTCAGCTACTGTATGTGTGTTTGTAATAAGGATATTACCTTTGCACTCTGCTACAAGAGTCCTGGTGGATGCAATGATAACAAAAGACAGGTTAGGAGAGAAAAGCACAATGAATTTAACAAAGTTTTACCTGACACAGGACGCATCAGAAACGAAAACCCAAAGACCCAGAGAACACTGTTTTTTCACTTAGGTCCATGAAGAATGGACAGGCCTGTAGAAACGGGATTGGACAGAAAGTGTATGAGCTGCTGTTGATAGACTGTAGAACTTGGCATGGCCTCTCTGTACAGCATGGGGCAGGACCCTCTGAAATGAGGGTCTCATGGCCTACTCTTAGGAGAGATGGGGAAAGGAAACTTCTAGGCTTTATGGCTGCCTTGGGGGAGAAGAGTCCTCGCTTTCGCGACCTCCCCTAGAGAAAGAGGAATTCTAGTGTCTGTGAGCCGACATCAGCAAACCTCCCTACCTGTGTACTCCGGGCCGCCGTGAACGCCGGCTTTGCCCTACACTTCCCACACCCCTTTTCCCAGTCCTCTCGCCAGAAGGACGCATCCTTGTTTTGCCGGTGTTGTACAATCTCTTCATGAGACAAGCAGGTGGTGAAAGCAAGCTGGCATGCAAGCTTCAACAGAAAGCAAGTCTTCTATGAAGGCCCTCGGCAGCATTGCAAAAGAGAGTTTGTGTCGGGTGCCCTTCCCCGCCCCTTCCATTTGGATCTGGAGATCTTTCGCCTTCCCCGGCTTTCGACACTGCGTCTTCTCTGTTGATGATCCCACAACGCTCTCCTTACACGGAAAGTGCTTATTAGGCCTCACGCTCCCGCAACTGAGACCACTGGAGAAGAAGATCATTTAAATTCATTCACGTTAAAGAATGACGGGCTGATGGGCTCAACCACCCCGTCATTATTTTTATTTTAAGACAAGGAGATTATTAACCTAAATGACACTCATTAGAGGAGCAGCTGGCATGTAGGACGGAGTTTCTGTCTCAGCGCTGTCTGTGTGGAACTGGCCGTGGTGTCACTCATCCTAACCAAGACTCACTTCTGTCACCTTTGAAAAGACAGGCTTGAATTAGAGAAGTGTCATCACATCTGCAAAAGTTTGAGGTGCGACAACTCTTTACATAAGGAAGGGGAGAAGTTTGAGCCAGAAACCTCCTTATTATGCTTTGTCTAGGAAACATGCATGCATAACCTCGCAGACTGGCTCGAGAAAATTTCTTAACTTGGACCAAAAAGATGATACCCCCCAAATTAAAAAAAAATAGCAAGCTGTTCAAATAAGAAATAAAATTCTCACATCCGAGTTTTTCTGCTTGGGAATTAACTCTCGAAAAGAGTCTCCAGTTATGACCACATGGAGGACGGATAAAGAAAGATTTATGTGGCGGGCAGGATTTGAATATTGTGTTCACATATTCTCTAAGGACCAACGGCAACACCAAGGCCATTTGGCAGGTGTGGAAGCCAGCAGCTGTGGAAACACACAATTGATTGCAAGGACATCCAGCTACAGGTATTCGCATGGTCCATATGGGACCTGTGGAGCCTTCTCTATAATCCATGTTTTTCTTTGGAAATCTGATTTGCTACTGTGCCTTGAGTAAACAATGACAGTAATTAAGGCTAGCATGCCTCTTTCAAGTATAGGATACTTCAGTTATAAAATGGAAAAAAATAGTGTCTCTGTTTTAATTGGCTGGACGTGCCATCCGCCTACCGTAGGCAATGAAAGATTTACCCAGCGAAGAAAAGCTGTAGTAAATTCCAGTTACTGCACAGGAAATTGCTGTAGCACTTCGTTCTAAATGCAATTTAAAGTGAAGTGCTATGAATAAAAAAGGCTTGTGACATGAAAAGTTTATTTTGGAGTGGTAGAGTGCAACTGGGGGTGATGCCGGTGCTCCAGAGTGGGGTGTCAGGCTATCCACAGCGCAGGAAATGACTTGCATCAGGGGGAGCTGGAAAATAATTGGAATCAGTAGGAAGCACGGGTCACAGGGAACCTGTGTTTTTACAATGTGTTCTTTCTCCCTCGGGATGCTCACTACTAAATAGACGGAGAAAAGTTTTGCAGTATCATTTATGTCATGATAGGGAGCTTAGAGGTACGTGAGATTTAAATTTAATCTGAGACCCATGCGTGACAGAATCTTAGTACCATGTGTGCATATTTTTTACAGAATAGTTCAAAAGTTTGAAACCACATTAGTTATTGCTTAAAAAAGAAGAATTGATCCTTAACTCCGCATAGGTTTCCAGTGTGCGTTCCAAATTCTTCAAACACCCTTTGGACATATCCTACGGCATATCTTCATGCGATATATTTTAATGCTAGATTTCCAAGCATTTTTCTAACATGTCATTTGCATAAACATCAACACAGCCAAAATCTCAATCCAAATTGTATTACAGTCAAGATCTTGATCCAATACTCTGTTGAGCAAGAGTTAAGATTACCCACCCAGTCAATATCTACCTGGGGGGGGGGCGGCACACCTCATCGATGAGGGAAAAAATAAATAAAAGATTACCCACCCATTTGAGCATGAAAAATTAGAAGGTACGTATGTTAGATGACAAGTGCTTGACACCCACAGGGGCATGTAAGTGGAAAAGCAAAATGAGACACACACACAAGACCACTCTGTATTCATGGAGTGACGATTTCTTTGGGCTCGCAGCTTTCCCCGGGATGGACTGATCCACAATATCACAGGCATGCTGAGAACTAACTTACAAGTGGAAAAACAGAGACATAGTCTTCTTGCATGCCCCTAACAGAACATGGCGGATGCACCTCAGCATGCCAGTGGGTTCCCCGGCGGCTGTGGGCATTTGGGGAGGTGCTGCCTTTCTTGCTGGAGAGAAGGTGAATTGCCACCTGCTTCCAGTGAGGCTCGTCTGGGCTGGGTGGCTCTCATTCTGCTGTGACTTCTCCTGGGCTCCAACGTGTCTTCCATTGTTTGGCTTTCTACCCAGGCTCTGAGCAGGCACAGTGGAGCCCACCCAGGGGACAAGCAACCGTCCCTTCTCTGCTCTCTGTGATTGGCTGTGTTTTCGGATTTCAACTCACTGTGACTGTAGGCAATGAGGCAACATTGGAGGAGTCATGCTCAGGAAACTGCCAGCAGCTCCTCTGCCAAGTTCAGAACACAGGCACGGTTGCTGGTGCTCCTGTAAACCCCCCCCCGCCCCACCGCCTGCAGGGGCGTGTGCTCCTGCTTGGGACTCTAAGTCTTGGCTACTCATCGAGTCCCAGCATGTCTTTCAGATGACAGCAGCTGTCAGCTGCATGGCAGATTACCTTGATGACACGTGAGCTTCACTGTGCAGCACCAGGCCGGTTCACAGGATCGCCTCCTTTCAAAGTTTTACAAAGTATGTTCCCATACTCCAGTCCCCTTTGGCCTTAACGCAACACTATTTCCACCCCTTTTTCATGATGGGAAGAGTGAGATGCAGTAAAAAAAACTATGGCTAGCCGAGCTCGGTGGCTCAGCCTGTCATCCCACGCCTTTGGGAGGTTGAGGTGAGTGGATTGCCTGCGTCCGCGGGTTCGAGACCCGCCTGGGCAGGCAAGACCTCATCTCTACAATAAATCAAAAAATTAGCCGGGCGTGGTAGCGCACGCCTGTAATTCCGGCTACTCGGAAGGCTGAGGCGGAAGGATCGCCGGAGCCCAGCAGGTTGAGGCTGCGGTGGCCGGGAGTGGCCACTGCACTCCAGTCTGGGCGACAGAGTGAGACTCCAACTCAAAAAAAAAAAACAAAAACAAAAAAACAAAAAAACTATGGCTGCAGAGCTAGGAAGCATCAGAGCCAGTTTTCTGTCCTAAAAAAAACGCTTTCTTAGTGTGCGAAACTGCCTATCGGAGCCATGTGCCACTTGCTCTTCAGAGGATGTGAGGTTTAGAGCGTTTAGCTGACCCACGCTTTGCTCATGGGGCTACGCAAATCTGCCTCAGGGCCCTGGAAGGAGAAGGTCCCTGCCAGCACACAGTGGTTTCTGGCTTCTTTCTACAGACTTCTGAACACAATTACAGCCTCGTAGCTCAAGAGGTTCTGAGAGCTGGAATGCTGCAATGAGCTACCCAGGTCTTTCTTATGTGTGGCTGCACAAAATGAAACAAAAAAGAAGCTCACCATCCATCATTGTCTTGGTCAGTTTCAGACCTGCAAGGGTTTCCGACTGTGTGCCCGACGTGCGCCGGGTTAAGTTTTCCTAGGTCTGGTTAACAAGGAAAATACTCAGTGCAGGCTCTGGCTGGTGTCAAACTCCCTTCTGACCTAGCCTCGGAGTTTTGCTACTATCCTCTTCGGGAAAACACATTGCTTACCAGTCACTGAAGCTCAGGTTTACAGATGCTGAATGCTTTATAGATCCAATAAATACAGTTCAGAAGTTTTGATGTTGATCTTTTATTTTTCTCTTATCTGCCAGGCTGCAGAGATCACAGGTGCTTGCACATGGGGTCAGGAGGCACATTGCCTGTCTGCACCGCTGACGGCGCAGCCTTCAGTCCCAAGTCAAAAACATGCTCAAGTGTGGCCAGTAAAATAGATACAGCACTCTTATGTCACAAAGGTCATAATTTTTTATACGTTTCTCTTAATGATCTTAATCAAATGGATATGACTACATGTGTATATATTTAAGGAAAAATGCATAATCACTTAGTAGCACTTTTAAGAATTGTGATACACTATATTTGTATTTTAGGCAGAAAACTCTAATAGTTCAGGGTATAAACCGGGAAGAAAAGAAACAAAGATAAGTTAGGATGCCATCTAAATAATCTGAACAAAAGAAGGAGCCACAAAGAGGACTGAGATGGTGAGAGCACAGAGAAGCCACAAAAATCAGGACTTTTTAGATATTGATAAAAGGCTAAATAGAGGATGATATTTCAATATTTTTAATTGAAAGGTTTAAGAACAAGTGATGCGAAACGTGCAGATAACAAAAGCATGAAGGAAACCAGCTCAAGAGGAATCTAGATTTAGTTTCAAGATTAGCTGAGGTACCTTGAGATGTCTCTGTTGGGTGAAGGTGGGACGGAACTTTCACTCAAGGAAGGTCAAGGACGATGAAGAGGGAGTAGGGTTGCTGGGAAAAGAAGTTGAAAAGAGATTGTTTTTGATGTCAAATGCTGCCAAAGTCATTTAAGGAAAATCCCTAAAGAGCATGCTTTGGATTTGCAAAGGTTTTTCCAGGCAACTTACAGAGAGTTGTTTATTGGGAGAGAGGGAGCAGAAGCCATCTTGCAGGGCCCTGGAGGATGGACGGGGACCAGGCTTGCAGGCCAGGAACATTTCAGGAGCTAAGCCAAAGACAACAAAGGGGAATGCTCATTGCTGTGAAGTACAAATGGGGTTGTTTCTAGAATAAATTTAAAGTAGAAAAATAAAAACCCTAATTATCAAAACATTCTGATTCTGTTTACTTTATATTTTCTATAAATATTATGAAATCGGTAGAGGATAGATGTATCAAAAAAATTCTCACATGTGTACAAGAAAGTCTATCTCTTAGATATTTCACCTGCCAGTTTTGAAGATTAAGCTTATTGAAGATTAAGTTTATATAACTTTGGGTGCATTTCTTAAAAGGTTATAAATATAAAACTACTCATAAATCAGAATATTTAGAAAGACTAACATATCTTAAATTTCAAAAGCTGTCAAACACTGTAGGCATCACATAGTTCAAAATAATTACATAATATTTTTTATTAACTAATGACTTTACATGGATCTTTTACATTTGCCTTCCTTAGATAAATAAATAAATAAATATATATATACACATTGATTATCTCTTCATAGGACAATGATTTTTTAAAATTATTTTCTTTAAACAAATAATGTTAATTCAACCTTTTCTTTAGGATGACTGGCAGAATTTTTTATTTATTAAAAATAGAGATGCATAAAATATGCAACTTTGCCTATTGATGAATTTTTTAAAATAATACTACTGTAAGCTTGATCTAAACAGAAGTGTTTTGGAAAAGTTTATTTTGAGTGACTTCCATTAAAAGTAAGAAGAAATTCCACCTCCAAAAGAAGCCAAGTTATTTAGAATAGGTAGACAAATATAGTTAAACTGAAATCACTACAGGTATTATTTTCGTAGCTTTAGGAACGATAGACTATACCAGGATTCTGACAATGCTCAGTAAGGAGGTAAGGAAGGTAGCTATATCTATCCAGGCAATAATAAGGAAAGCCACTGGAATCAGCTAAAATGTAAATAGATATTCTTTTAGCAAATCTCCAGGTCTACGCAGTTAGCTTATGAGACATGTTTATGCTTTTGTTTTAAATAGATCAATGCCAAAGGCTGTGGTCAGTACAGCAAACATTATTTGAGATAAAATTAACTTTCTTTGGTCTCTTAGAACAAATTGTCCCTATTTTGACAAACAAATAAGTGACTATAGTGGATTTTATAAATCTACACACATATAAATGAATAGATAGTTATTAACCTTTGTGGTTGTCTACCTTTCCACTGCTCTCTTTTCAGGTAACCAGGCTCACTCTGGACATATGTCCCTGGCTGACGAAATCTCTCTCCACACTTCCTTTGGCTAAAAAGGGTCTTTTGACTTCATTTCCTTAATTAAAAATAAGCAAAAAATTACCTGTTGCTTGTTCCTGCCTGTATTCTTCTCGGTGCACACAGAACAGTGATGTGCCTATGATCTGGCTTTGGCTTTTTGAGTTATATTTCATATAGCGTGAAAAGCACACATTTTACTTGGAGCATTGTGCTAAAATGTGTCCACCCATCTAACTCTCTCTCGGCCAAGTTGTGCAACGTGTTCAAGGCTCCTGGCTTCCTGAGGACACTTCCACCATGCTGTCGCGTGCACCCACAGGGCACGTATTTTCTCTCCAAAGCAGGATCCCTTGTGTGGATACTTTTGTCCATTCTCCAATCGATGGGAATTTGAGTTGGTTCCAGTTTGTAGCTTTCATGAGAAGAGCTGCTATGAAGATTCCTGTTAAAATTCGCCCATAAACATGTGCTTACTTTTCTCAAACGAACACCTAGAGTTGCTGGACTCTAGGAGGAGTATGTCTAACGGCAGTGTGGAACCTGCCGGAACAATTTCCGAAATAGTCGTACCGTTTTGCACTCCCGCCTTCACTGCAGGCGAGTCCAGGTTTCGAGTGCAGAAGACAACATCCGAAGGGATGCGGAAGGAGACCGCGTGGGAGTGAACCTGGTTCCTGAGGGAGCCACAGGCTCCACCTTGGCTATGCACCCCCGCTCCGCTCACTGCCACGGGAGGGCAGTGAGATTCCAGAGGTGAGCTCCAGGCTCTGTCTGCCCTGTGTAGGTTCTGAGGGGCACATTTTCGTAGAGAACTAGAACAATGACACGGGCTGCATCCAATTTGCTTTTTCCAAAAAATCACCACGAGCCACATTTCTAAATGATGCCACTGATGAAAACACTCCTTCCAACCAACGCCGTTCATTCAGCCACTCCTGCCCTGAGTGTGACACTGAAATCCATCACTATGTTGTTCAAGCTGCCACATGTTTTTAATACTTATCTGTCCTTGACCTTTATCTCTAAGATGTCTGAATTGTTGAAGTATTGAATGCTTTCTTAAAACCATGCGTATACCGACATTTGGCCTCACTGATAAATAAAAATTCATGAACACTTAGGGCACATTCTTACACATCTGAGACGTGAGCTGCAATTGGTCAGCACTGGTATCCCACTGTCTACTTTTTTATTCTTATGCTTTGAGTTGGAGTGTCACTCCATTGCCCGGACTGGAGTGCGGTCACGCTCACAGCCAGCCCGACTGTGATCTGTCGGGCCCTGACGATCCTCCCGCCTCAGCCTTCCAAGTAGCCGTAACTACAGGCACGCACTACCATGCCCAGCTAATTTTCGATTTATTGTAGAGACGAAATCTCACCAAGTTGCCGGAGCTGGTCTTGAACCCGCAGGCTCAGGCAGCCCACTCGCCTTGGTCTCCCAAAGTGCTAGGATGATAGGCTGACCACTGAGCCTGGCCTATTGTCTACTTTTTATGTGGCACAGTCAGAATCTTGTCTATGGAATTGATGAACACTCTCATAAGGATCTAGGAAGCAGAAATGTCGTATTTTAAGCTGTCCTTCTGCCGTCCTTAGAGCGGTCAAGCCTATTCCTGCAACACTTCCTGGGTGCCGCTTCACAGGGCCCATGGACCCAGAACCTCTCTCTGTAAATCGTCTCGGACCTAGCCAAGCGAAGCCAAGGCAGCACCACCCCAGACTTCTGCCTCACACTCCACTCTTGTCCAGTGACCTTGGTGTGTGGCTGCCTTCGACACCTGTACTTCAGTCCTGGGTTGACACGACTTCATTGCTGAGTCACAACTGTGGCCTCTCCTGTGACAGGTTTTCTCCAGACCAGGGCACATCTGCAGACAAGACCGGAACCTCCCCTAAGTGCTCACTCATCGCTGAAGGGCACTGACGTGAGTAGAAGGAGACAGCTTCACAGAAGTTCTGCTCTCTTCTCTGGACTTTGGTCCACAGAAAGGCTGACTTTTGGGACCTGATTTTAGTGTTAAAATTCACTGCAGAAACTCCTTACCTGCTTTAAGAATGTCTTTGTGGATACTCCTTGCCCATGAACTCCAAGCAAAGACCTCCAGGACCATGTCTGCGGTTGAACGCATCTCGACCAGTGTCATAGTGAACCAGGAATGTCATAGTGAACTGTGGGCAGTCAGTGAGAGAGTATAAGAAAGGACTTACCAACCGGTTTGGGCTTGTTTCAGGTGATTTGGGGAATATTTGGAGATGTGCGACTGTACTGTGGCTTGGATATTGTCATGAAGTAAGGGTCATACTGTGGACATCTTCAGGGGCCTTATCTAGCAGCAAGGACCAAGCAGAACTAAAGCCATGCTGGGTAAAGGAGCGGCCATCGTCGCATGGACCGGGATGAGGGTGTGGCTGATCACTCTCCTGATTCAGGTGGGTGACTCACGCGTCTGCCTGTGTTCAGGCATGAGTGCACGGTGCTCTTGAGTCCGTTTCCGTCCTTCATCGTCACCGAGAGGCCTGATGTGAGGCCAAGGCTCTGAGAAATCGTTAATGTTCAGCGGAAGTCAGGCCCTTCCCAGGAGGACCAGAGAAGCCCCTTGAGATCTGCCATGGCGAGGCCCGGTGCGGTGGCTCATGCCTGCCATCCCGGCACTCTGGGAGGCCGAGGCGAGAGGAGTGCTTGAGCCCAGGGGTTCGAGACCAGCCTGGGCAGCATGGTAAGACCTTGTCTCTACAATAAATTAAAAGAATAGTTGGGAGTGGTAGCGCGCCTGCAGTTCCAGTTACTTGGAAGGCTGAAGCGGAAGGATCGCCGGAGCCCAGCAGGTCAAGGCTGTGGTGACCAGGAGCATGCCACTGCACTCCAGCCTGGGTGACACTCCAACTCAAAAAAACAAATGAAATAAAATGTGTCTTGAAAGAAATAAGAGATCTGCAATGACTTTTGTCCTGCTCTACTGGTGGCCTATGACTGCCATAACAAACTATCAAAAACTTAGTGACATTAAATGATAAAGCATTTATGCAGGTCAAAAGTCCAGGACAAGTTGCAATCAGGGTGTCGGCAGAGCTGTGTCTCTCCTGAAGGCTCTCAGGGAGATCTGTTTCCTGGGGTTTTCCCACTTCTAGGGGCAGCTACATTTCTAGGCTCACATTCCATCCCTCTATCTTCCTCTTTTGGCTCTTTCTTCTACCTTGAAGTGTGCAACTGATGGTACTGGGCCTAACCAGGTAATCTGCGGTCATCTCCCCACACCAAGGTCCTTGACAGTCAACTTATCTGCAAAATCTCCATTATCATGAAAGATACATGTTATCTTATAGGAAACATAACAGGTTCTAAGGATTAGGATGTGGCCTTTGAAAAACCGTATCATCTCACTCTGATGTGTATTTTCTGTTTTAAATAGTCTCAGGAAGTAGAAAGAAGTTCACATACAAGAAAAAAAATCCAGATGAAGTGGCCCTGGTTTGGCCGGTGCAGTTGTCCAACAGTGTCGAGGACACGGCTTCTTTTCTTCTCTCAGCTCTCTCATCTGTGTCATCTTTGGCATCTGGGTTTTGGTAACAGAGCTTCCAGCAGCCACCTAAAACTCGTGCTTCCAGGTATCAGTTAAAAATAATCAAGACTGGCTTCCATCAACTCTCATGCTTGGAAAACTGTTTTTCTAAATTTTCCTCCAAACTCCTGAGCTGGTGCTTTCAAATGACCCAGGCCAGCTCATCTTGAATGAATCACTGGCAGGAGAATGGTCTGACTTTAATTGCTTTGGAGTATCAACAGGGGTGGGTGGGGAAACATTCCAGTTGTCCTCCTCATCACATAGGGTACTTGTCAGCACCTGGTCTTCAGTGGAGCTACTAAAAAAAGGAATTAAATTCTGAATAAGACAAGAGTGCTCAAGTGCAGAGTCTATATGTGGTCAAAAATCAGATTACTGCTGATCAGAATAAATCTTAGGGAATATTCACAGTAAAATAAAGTCAGGTTTAAAAAATTAAAGAGACAGTAACAAATACCAAAGCTTGGTGCAAGCAATGAATCAGTAATTAATGGAATACTTATTACTCTGTTACTTCTATAACTACTCTTATACTTTCAAAACTATCAACTGGAAGTTGTTAATATCAAGGAGCAGGACAAACAGTTAAAGTCGATAGACTCAGTAGTCAGTAAGGAAAGACACGGACCTTGACAGGCCTGGGTCAAAGCTTTGGCACCAAGAAGGTCTTTGTAGCTGAGGCTGACTTTCCTAGGCCAGTGCCTAGCACATGGGGACTGCCTGATGGGTATTCTTGGGCCTAATGCAATTCAGCGTGCTTAAAAGTAAGGACTTATTCTAAAGTGCTGCTAATCTGGGAAGTGAGGCTGAGATGAGACAACCGAGATCACCTGTGATCTGCAGGCAACGGGACTCATCATGCCAAGATGCAAGAATGATGAGACACGGTGCAGATAACACATGCGACACGAAATAGCACATCCATTTGTCTCAACCCAGCAGGGAATAAGAGAAATGCATTCCTGGGTATTTTCAGGTGAGCTGCTATTTTATATTTTAGTTTGCAATTTTTGCTGAAGCGAACCAAGAAATAAGAACAAAATGTACTGAAGAGAAATGCGATTTCCAGCCCAGCATGTAAGGAGCTTAGAATTCCCTGCTCCATCCTCACAGTGAGTAAAAAGCTGAACAAACTGCAAAATCAACAACTCTTCTCATTGGTCAGATGAGGGAGGTCACAAGGCAAATGTCTGCCATCAGTGTTGGAGAGACAGAGCCAGGCAGATACAGAGAACCACAGCTTACACGAGCAGAAGTATCTACATGACCCATGCTGGGTAGGAAATGGAATCTGTCGCTGACCAGTTGTGGAGGCTTTGTGGGAACAGGCCTGAGAGCTGAAGAGTCCAGGAGGATCAGCCCTCAGCACCCTCACTTTCATGAGTTTTATTTTCAGAGCTCCACCAGGCTTTCTCAGTGAATGTTGGAGAAAATCCTGTCTTCCTTCCAGCATGAGGGAAGAGTAACCATCTGAAGAGACACCAGAGCATTCTTTTCTTCTTAATAAAGCCTTCCTTTGAGAAAAACTGTCTTACCAGAGCTTAGATCACTGGGGTTTCACCAGAGCCTAACTAGCCTGGGGGGAAATAACTCTAGACCCTCTAGCCATCCTGTATCACCCCCAGAGGGTGAATAAAAAAGACCAGAACAAAAACTGAGAAGCATTAGTGAAGTTTACAGCCCACGGGCCTGGGCTCACTGAAAGACTGAGTCCTAATCACAAGACCATGAAGCACCTTCTGTCTCTCCACACCGCACCAACTCATTGCTATAGGTCTGTTTGCCGCCTTCCTTACACTGGATTCCTTTCACCAGGACTGTCATGACCTCCTTTCAAAAACACAAGGCATACTAAACGGCACAAAACAGTTCTAAGAGACACAGCAAGCATCAGAACCAGACTCAGATAGGGCAGGGAGATTGGAATGATCAGGCTTTTGAATCCAAAATGACACTGATTAAGATGTCAAGGAGAAAGCAGGCAGCATGTCAAAACAGATGGATAAAGTAAGCACAGAAGCGGAAGTTCCGAGAAAAAATGAAAAAGAAGTGCTAGAGATTTTTTAAGAACCTACAACAAGGGTCACAGAAATAAAGAATGCCTTTGATGAACTCATGATAGCTGATCTTAAGGATATGCAAATAAACGCTTCCAAAAATTAAAAACCAGAGGAAAACGACTAAAAGAGCCAAAACAAAAACCCAGAATAGAATATCCAAGAACTTTCGAACAACTGCAAAAGGTGTAGCATACGTGTACTAGGAATACCAGAAGAAAAAGAGAAGAAGAAGGGGCCAGAAGCCCTATCTGAAGAAATGATGACTGAGAATTGCCCCCAACTTGGTGTCAGACACCAAGTCACAGATCTAGGATGCTCAGAGGACACCAAGGAGACTTAGGCATTCATGCTTAAACTGCGGGGGAAAAAAATCAAAGCTTAAAAACTACATTGAAAAGGAGATTCAACCGTCCCCAAGCACCCCTCCTCTGAACTCTAGGGGAGCGCTCTTACTACTCTCAGCTTAACCCATCACTCTCTTCCCGAAAAGAAGAAAAACACAAGGGATTATTCACTGGAGGCAAATCATCATTTAGTGCTTACTACAGGGCATCAGCAAAGTTATCTCACACAGTAAGTCCAATAGTGAGTTTCTGAAGCGATCGCTGCTTTGAATTCAAACAAACCCAAGAGTATAACTTCTTGCTCATCCTCTGAACATATTTGACCTTTAAACAGCACTACCTAAATTTCACCAGGCCTTAGTTTTGACCCCGTAAAGAGTTATTACGAATAACAGAGATTCTGTCTGTAAAACTAGGTAATACCTAGCTAATAAGAGTGGCTGCTTAGTAAATGATAGCTCCTGTCTTTAGGAGCAATGAAGGGGCACAGAAAAAATAGAAATATGAGGAGAAACAGAACAAGAAAGTTTTTCCCGGTGTGTTTCCTTCCAGCCATCTGATCTTACCTCACATCCATAAAACTCATTTTGACGTGAAGTCCAGCACCCCCAGGCCACCTAACAACAGGGCTGGCATCACAAGCCCACTCCACCAGGAGGCCCCTCCCATCTGTGATTTCTGCAAGACCTACTTCTCTCTCTCCCTCTCCCTCTCCCTCTCCC